>NW_017307002.1:334746-343814 GCF_000935625.1 Nanorana parkeri
TACTGCATGGAATACTTTTTTTCAACTGCAACACATATTGCGGTACCGCGCAATGCAGGACGGTTGATCGCATTGCAGGCAGAGGGTGAGTTTGGGTTGCAATTCAAATGAATGATAATGCAATGCACCTCCTGCACTGTAAATGCATTGATAGGTATGTTGTGCTGTACCATGCGTTACTCTCCAGGAACCATGTGATTACCGCACGGCCCTGGTGTGGGGCCCTTGGGAGTCAGTTAGCCTGAAATTCATGGTCAGTGGTCTGGGCTAATAGCAGTGCCCTGCATCAATGTTTGGAGCTTATTGCAGCACAATCAGTATGTCATACCAAATTAGAGGGTTTAATATTGGCTCTACATAGTGAAACATTGTGAGATTAGCAGTATGGTTTGATAGAAACAGATCTGCAGAGGATATTAAGATAATCCTTCTTACTTGACGATACCTAGGAAACAAAATGGTAATCATGACAATACATAGGATACAAGCAGGCAACCATTGCAATATTTGGGCTATAAATAGACAATTTTGACAATGCGTGGTCAACAAACGAGCAATTGTTACAATACACTGACAGCAAGTTGAGACAATATGTGCATAACAAATGGACAATCATGACAATATGCAGGCAACAAAGGCTGGGCACACACCTTACAACCATTGCAATACTTTTGTCTTGCGATGGATGTAAGGTACCTTAAAAAACGTACGATCTGCCTATCTTGGATAGGCAGATCATACTTGTGATGATCACAAGCCGTGCCCCCCTGAGGGGCGGGCTTCCGATGACCGCAATGCCGAACAGTCAGTGTGCGCTTGCGCACACCGGCCTGTCCGGCTTTTATCGTACAAACATGCTACACACCCGCCGAACATCGTACGATGCTCGGCGGGTTTTCGTACATGTTCGTAAGTTAAAAGTCGTGCGACCTTACAGTAGTAGAGGTCGCATGGCTTCCACACACCTTACGATAATCGTACAATAATCGTACGATCACGGGATTTCCTGCGATTATCTTATGATTATCACAAGGTGTGTGGGGACCTAAACAGACAACCATTACAATTCATGGGCAACAAATGACAGTCTTTACAATACATGAAACCAAATGAGCAATCATTACAATACAAGAAACAAATTGGCGATTGTGAAAAATTAAGAAATGGGCAATCCTTAAAACACATGAACTAGAAATGGACAATTGTGCAGGCAACAAATGGGCAATCAGTACTATACAGTATTTGGGAAAGAAACAGGGATTTGTAAGAATGTACAGACACGTGATTCAATATGCTGCTAAAGTACAGGCAATGGTAAAGAACATGAGTACAACAAATGGGCAGTAAATAATCAATGAATAGGTAGTCATTACAATAAAATGACAAGAAATGGGCAAGCATGAAAACACATGGGCAAGAAACAGACAATTGTGACAACATACAAGCAGCAAGCAGGCAATTGTTACAATACACAAACAAGAAATGGGCAATTGTGACAAAATGTTGGCCTGAAATAGTCAACTGTAACAATATGTAGGCAATGGTTGCAATGCACCATCAACAAACAATGATAAGAGCAAGTCACTCTGCTATTTCTTGGCATTACTGCATCTTGGGTCAGCTCCTTGCTCATTAACTAGCAATGATAATGCTAACTGGCCAGTGAGGAGGCTGGTGGCAAAGAGCTAACATAGGAAGTTGAATTGCTGAACTAGGAGAAGCATTTCTAAATTAGGAACCACATGTGTCACCTCTTTGGGTTTGCACTGTGAAGAATGTGTGTTTTAGCTGTTTATTTTTGTGTTTGTTTTGACTGTTGTATTAGAGCTAGAGGATATTACATTGTGGGATAAGGCATTTAAATGATTTCTTGTAGCATGCATAGAAAGGTTTGGATTGTAGTGCCATACAGACAATTCTGTCACAGCTGTGTATCCATTTTTAGAGTGAGCTTGAATCCAGTACACAGCATCTGCACATTAGTGTCTGTTGACACCAGTGCATTACTGTAGCATGTGCGTAGTTTACATGCTGTATCACACATTTCCACTCCATTGCATTAAGCAGAACATTAATTTTGAAAGGGCAACCAGAGCACCACAATACACTTAAACTGCAACTTTTGTAAGGCAACACACCCCAATGCACAGATTGTTCACATCTGTGCATTTAGGTGTGTGACAACTTAAGTGCAAGATGTGTCTGTGCCTTTTGCTAGGTGAATTGGGGTACAATTCAAAATGAATGGTACTGTTATGCTCTAGGCATGGTATTCCTGCCAGACAACATAACCAGGTTGGTAAGATCACTATTCTCCACCAAGGAATTTTCCCAGTGTATTGTTTGGACAATGAAGGAACATCAACATATTGTAAGGATAACACTCTGCCTGCTCCTTATGTCATTAGACTCCCAGGGATATATTGACAACACTGTGCAATAGAGCCTAACTGCCTCACAATGCTACTGTCCTTTTTTCTTTCAGGTCTGGGCTGTGCTGTAAGGGAGAGTATGGTAAACTAGTATAAAGGCAGATTCAAATATCTATACTACATATAATTAAATTATACAGTATTTTTTTTATTGAGTATACCTACTACATCTACCTAGATTCTAGCGTAACTATTAAAAAAGATATGTAAGTGCTAAAACTTTAGAAACACAGATAAATTGCCATTGTTCCCACAGCTTATACTCCCACAGACATATGTTCAGTCATGATTATAGCAAGACATATGACAATGGAGGCAAGAGGATCAGTGCATGGAACCTCTCCTGATCAGCCCTTGTAAAAGGGGCCTAAGAACAAGCCAGCTCCATAGTTTAGGCGAGTGTAACTTTTTTTAGTACCTAGCCCAGAATGAGCAGTTATCCCATGTAGTTAGCCCCACTGCAAGGGTATTGAATGTTTGGCCCAAAGTTCTTATTTAACACTCGGGGACATTTGGGAAGTCGGGGTATGTATATTTTTTAGTGCTATGTTTCAGTCCCAGTTTGTTATTTTGATGACATTGTGGGATGAGAGAACTGAGAGAAAGAATATTGGAAACGTCGTGTCACTCTAATTCTTAGTCACCAATATGATACAACTAATATTCCATCCCATAAATACTTATTTGCCTTCTTTCTTTCTTGAATCGCTATGTAGTTCATGGTAGCAGATAGGTATAGGTCCAACTGGGGACAACAGCCAGATAGATGTCTGTCTGTCCTTGAATCTGCCATGATCATCTCCTGTCCAACTTACATAAAAAAAGTGGAGAGTAGAAAACATTTTTATGTTATATTAAAGGGTCTATTCACAAAGCTGCCATAGGCAGCTGAGTGAATAGCTGACCCAAAGTGAAGTGAGCCGAACCCTGTTTGGCTATTCACTTAAGGTTTGTATGGCTGATTTCAGCCGTACACCGACTAAAATCAGCCGTACATCGGCTTGCTGCGGCTGGCTTTGGGTCGGCCAAACATGCTCAGCATGTTCGGCCGACCCGCAGTGCAGAAGGAGTTCGAATCAGCCGATCCAACATCTGGATCGGCTGAGCAGAACCTCCGGCAGGCTACTCGCTGCTGTTCGGCCTATTCTCATAGATGCCGAACAACAGTAAGTGAATAGCCGAATGCTCGGCTATTCTGCCCAGTATCTCTGTGGTACCGAGCAGAATAGAAAAACAGTTAAAAAAAGTAGAAAAAAATAAAATAAAAAATTATTGGGTGGAGCTAGCAGTGACAGCTAGCTCCGCCCATCTGTTTTCTATTGGCCGGGCGGTTCTGCTGCCGTCAGAATAAACAAAAACAAAAAAAACACCATAGGAATGCATAGCTAGATTCCTATTGGCTATTTCACTTTGCAATAGCCAATAGCAAACTCTGCTGCTGTCAATCACCAAAAGGGGACCTGATGGAGAACTGCAGGTCTCCCTCTGCTGGTTGACAGCAGAAGTGGGTGGGTGCAATAGCTAGCTACCGTATTAAACTCCCAGAGCGTCCGGGAGAGTAATGACAGATCAGCGTCCCTGGTTACCAGGTAACCATGGACACCATCTGTCATTAAACACTGAGAACCCGGTGAGACCATTGTGATATCATAGCGGCCCCGTCGGGTTCTCAGTGGGTAATGACAGATGGCGTCCCTAATTACCTGGTAACCAGGGACGCTGATCTCTCTGCAGGTGGCCGGAGCCAGCTGTGAGATGACGGCTGTCCCCGCCCAGCTGTTAGAAGCAGGCTGTTGGCCAGCTTCGGCTTGCACCTCGGCTCAGTGGAGCCGAAGCATATGCCTTCAGCTCGACTGAGCCGCTCGGCCAACTTCGGGAGCTGTACGGGCTATAGTGAATAGCCCCTACAGCAGCCCTTCGGTTCTACTGAACCGAAGGGGTTCTGGGGCCAAAGCTAGCCGAAGGATCAGCCGAAGCTATGGCTAGATCCTTCGGCTGCTTTGTGAATAGACCCCAAAGTGTTTCATGCAACACTGCTTTTCTTTATTTTTTTCTATTGCACTCTTGTTATAGCACAGCTGTCAAAACAGTAAAAAAAAATCAAAGTTAAAATAAATGATGAATATTGTGAAGTTAATTGTTCAACCGCTGAGAAATTTCATGCTTTCACTAAAAACTTTTTTACAATTTTATTTGTTTTTACCTTAACAGTTATTATCTATTTTCCTTCAGAAGCTCAATTCCAGTTCTTCTATTAAACTGCTTAAAAATGAAATGCTGAAAAGAATCATCTTTGAGCCATTTATTTTAAAATATTGAAAGAGAAAAGGTCTGTGTTTTTTGGGGAAGCTTGGAACTGTTATAAATATATACAGTATATATTTTTTCTCTCTTTCTGTATTTGTGATAAAAAGGCTCAATGACAACTTTAAACATCATGTGCAGTGAAAAATGTTTTCCCACAAAGACTGCTGGTAATAATGAATAGATGAAAGTATTTGATGGGGGCTGAGTTTATTAGGAGTATTGCTTTCTTGGAGAATTGAATCTGAGGAAACACAATCCTGTGAAAAGAAAATGAATTAAAAACAGAGGTTCCTGTTGAAGACTGATGAGCAGTGACAAGGAAGGATGTTCTCAGGGAGGTGCTAACAGATGGAGCAGGTGGGATTCAGTCGAGTTGATAGGTGTTTTGACGACAAATGAGCAAATTTTAACACCCTTTGTCTCTACCAAAGAAATGGAATCCTTTTCACAAAATGATAGAGAGAGGATTAACCCCTGCTTTCCTTACACATCTTTCTATGTATTGCTGAAAACAAAGTCTTTTTCCTGGTATATTGTATGTTTGTAAAATATATCCCACAGCAAAAATAAAGGAACAATCAATATAAATGTTAGAACTTTGCTTCAGCAATATTTTTGTAAAGTTATTTGAATTCACAGATAAATGTCACTTAGCCCCGGGTCACAATTAACATATGGCACTCCTTTGTTTGTTTATACTAAATACCTAATTCTTCACACAGCAGATTGACAAAAAGTACAAATGTTCTTGAGATAGCAAGACTGAGTAATTTGTTTTTTCTATCGACATTAAAACATTTGCAGGCAAATGTATATGTATAAAATCAGAACATTTTATAAATGTGAAACCCTTTGCCAAAACATAATTTATAGAACATAATTATATCACTGAATGAGTACACTGTATGTCCAGCCAAAACGTACATTTTTTAATGTTTGCATATAATGGGAAAGGGTGTACTGCTTTCTGGTGCTCTGTTCAGCTGGCCATACACCTATAGATTATCTGCAGATTTTCAATGGTCAGATGGAAAAAGTGCAACCGATTCCTCCATCTATGTTATCTGTGTGGATGGAGGAATCTCCCACTTGCTAATCGGCCCCGCTGGCTCTCAAAATACCTGAATAATGTCTGCATTCAGTCAGATTGTTCAGGTATTTTGACAGCCAGCAGGGCCGACTAGCAAGATACTCAAGCCTGGTCCAGTGGAAGATTCATCCATCCACACAGTTTAGCGTAGATGGAGGAATCTGTTGCACTTTTTGCATCTGACCATAGAAACTCTGCAGATAATCTATAGGTGTATGGCCAGCTTTAGAGAGAAATCTCCTAACCTTGTACATCTTTAAGGCTCCATTTGCACATAGAGGTAGCGTTTTCCGTGTGGAACGAAACCGCGCAAGCGTTGACATACGCTCAGATTCCACATGTTTGTAGCTATCACTATAGCCAGAACATGCAGAATCTGCCCATAAAATCATGCTTGCCTTATTTTGTGGGATACGCAGTTTCGTACCAGGTGGCTGCCACAATAGTCTGAACTAAAGCTTCCAATCGCAGTATCCTACTTTACCACCAAGGCCACTACAACTTCCAACAGCAGTATCCTACATCGCCACCAGGGCCACTACAGCTTCCAACAGCAGTATCCTACATCTAAATTGTCTTAAAATGGCCATAGCCAACACCACAACCATACCAGTGAGAGCAGACATTTCTCAGGATCAGAGGGGAATTCTCCACAGGGAGTCCACACTGCCAACAATGGGAAGCCTGTCAAAGAATGATATGACCCCACAGTGACTGTAAGGACTGCTTTAAATAAAGCATATTAAGAAATATAAAAAAAAGACAATGCAAGGCATTTTAAAAAATGCATTCCAACACATGGCACAAATGCAACACAGTGTTTATGATGTGAATAGGCTCTTAAACTTAATGGGAGTGCTCGATGTCTTCTTAAATAAGTGGCTAACAGACTTTTATCAAGCTTCAAGTAGTGCTGAAGTCTACTGAATCCTGCTAGCAGCTTGTTTAAAGTAATAGGCCCTTTTCACACACAAAAGAAGCTTCGCTCCTCCATGGCTCAGGATAGGAATGAGCCAGGTGCTTGCTCCTGGGAGCACATCCCTGCTCCGATATGAGCTCATACAAACAGAAGAAAAGTTGGCTGCACACCGGATTCCACTGTGATAGTTATAGAAATCTCTACAACTAAGCCCATGATTTGGTAAAACACGTCAGAGGGAACGGACCTTGGGTAGGCCACCAGTGATGTGGCACAAGCTTCAATAAACTATCCCAGTCGAATCCTGTATGCAGCCAGCTTTTCCTCTGTTTGTATAGGCCCTGTTCACGTTTTGCTGCATGTATGAATGCATGCTAAAACCTGCACATTGACCCACATTCATTCCACCTGGCCACCTGGCAACCTGGCTTTTGTCCGCATGTTGATGAGCGGTCAAAAAACATGGTATGCCCCGTGCTCAAGTGCGGCAAATGCACATCAATGCAACATGCCTTCACGCGATTACATGGTATGATTAGATGTGGTTTGAGATAGATGATTGTCCCTGGATGCAGGATAGACGTGTTCAGTGACAATCATCAATCTCAAAACTCATGTAATCGTACCATGTATTATTATATGCGGACTGTCAATGACATATGCGGTTGTTGTCATCCTTGTCATTAACTTCAAAGGGTACATCGGCCTCATCTGAATGAGGTTCTAAATTAATCTGTAGGTTCTTGCTGAAGAAATCCCAGAATGCCCTGTGTGAATGGAGCCTTGTAGAAGCTGAAGCCTGTGAACAAAGTGAGGGGTAGGGGACTAAGACTGCACCTTCCATCTCTCTCTCCACACATTACTACTATGCAGTTGTCCTTGCAAAGTTATAGGTTGGTTGTCCACAGCTCTGTAGTGGCACCAGCAAAGTGTGTGTGTGTGGGTGGGTGGGGGGGGGGGGGTGGGTTGTGTTACAGATCTATTATCATGTTTGCCCATTCATTTCCATGGATTGTTAGGATTGCCATGTTTTACTCATGTATTGTCAAGTCACCACTTGACAATAAATGTTCTGCCACAGTGCCCTATTTGCACTGTTAATAAATCCATAAATTTAATTTTTTGCTAACATGATTATATATAAACATTCACTCTCTTCATTTCCTTTCTGCCCATCATTAATATTTGTTTAATTTTATGGTTATGGCTGAAATAATGTTAACATAGAGAGGAGGATGTTAAAAATAAATATGCCCTGGAAGTCAAATATCGTAGGTATGCCACTGCACTTACTGGATATTATTTTGTAAAGAAAATGACAAAACCTGAATAAAAGAATAAATTAATACTTTTGATTGAATTTGTTCATTGAATATTGTATATTTTCTCTTTTTTGACTTAATTCAAATAAATAAACATATTGAGATGGAAAAGAATAAATTAATGTTGACAATTATAAGGGCTAAAAACAATATTAGCATGTCAGTATTGAGATTTGTTAGTATTGTTCCACACGCACCAGTCATATCCAACTTGCACTGAAAAATGATTAGCATATATGGGAGTAACACTGACAGCTCTCTATTATGGCATCTTAATACACCAGCCATTGAAGTGCAGCACAGTTTTAAAATTAAAAATAATAATGTTTTCAAATCATTGTGACTCTGAATATTGCATCCACTTTGATTAATCAACATCATATAGGCTTATAGTATAGTAAAAGCAAAACCTTTAGTTTGCTGAAGCAAATCAGTACTGCTGATCTCCTGTAGCCTCTTTGCAGAGGCTAAAAAAATATATATGTAGTACATTCCTGCAATACACGCACATTTCTCCATGTTTTTTCCCATTAACCCTTGCACTGCCACTGATGTAATACATTCCACAGAACTGAACCACTTCCAGATGGCCAAGGTCAGTGTGCCTTACATTGGCTGCAGATCTAGTAAGGATTGTCACAAGCACACCAAAAGTTTTGAAGCAAAAAGTCCTTTATTGACAAATCGGCATCCAATACAATTTGTCAATAAAGCACTTTTTGCTTCAAAACTTTTGGTGTGCTGGTGACAATCCTTACTAGATCTGCATTGTTCACGGGGCCGTTCATGGTCACTACAAGCACCCACATGATGGTAGGTTTACTACTATTCCGGTAAGGAGTGCAAGTGCAGCTGATTCTTCACAACATGTATTGCATTGGCTGCATTCACCTTTCCGCTATAAGCTCATGGTTGCTTTAGTGATCTCATACTTATAACAGAAGGTCCCCTGACTCTCCTGAGTAAATGAATAGCTGTCATCATTTAAACAAACCCCA
>NW_017307002.1:343932-384956 GCF_000935625.1 Nanorana parkeri
CCCACACTGACACTGGTGATATCACCGCTCTGATTTGTATCTGACTTGCCCGATCCTGCACACAGTGGGGATCGGAGTATACAGCATGCTGCTTACACCCAGTGGGGAGGATCAAACAGAACATGGGGAGAATTGTGACAGATGGGTGGCAAATTAGGGATGGCAAGAGAAGGATCGGTAAATATGTGTCATATTTACCGACCCTTCACTTTCCTGAATGAACATTGGAGTGATCAGTACAGTTCATTGCTGAAAGCTGTAACATGCAGCATTGTGATAAAATGTATGCCTGCATCATTTTATTGCAATGCATACCAATGCAAGGCACAGGTGCCATTGTAGATCAGGCTACAGAATGGATCTATGTGCTCAGTAAAGTGGTACATTATATGTCAGCACTATTTAAATAGGGGTAAGGAGAACAAGTACAACTTAAAAGCTTTTTTTCTACAATCTGTACACCACTGCATTTGATTTTTTTTAAATGATACTATTCAAGAAGATGAGCATAATACAGATTATTATTATTATTATTATTATTATTATTAGTATTATTATTTGTTCATATCTTCCAAGTAGATTTAAAAAAAGTAATAACATTTGTATTATCTGATCTTCAATGGCTGTATTAGCATTTATACAACAGAGGTAGAATACAATATAAATGAGTTGACAAATTTGCTAAGCTTTTATAACCAAACAGACTTATTCAATAAATGGTTTACAGATCAAGGCATTAATTGAGTAGTGTTCTAACCTTGCAAAGCCCATTCGAATTCACATTTTCAAAGTAATGTAACCTTAAGCAATCAATTAGAATTCATATTACTGAAGTCAAACTATTTTTTTTATCTAAAGTGTGAACAGGTTTTTTTCATATTTTTTATGAAAGTGGTCCTTTAAAGCACATCTGTGATTTGCTCATTCGAGGTAAATCAATAGGTTTGTTTTAATTTCACTTTAATTTCCTTCACTCCCGTGCTGCCCTGCAAGGGTGCCTATGAGCCTAGGAGGACTTTGCCACTCACCCTTGCAAAGTACAACCCTAATGTTAAATGGCATGTGCCCTGGTCTGGTACAGAAAGAGGGGGCTACCTTGCTGCCCTCCCTTTCCTGGCTACCCAGGCTACATAGCAGGAAGTGCATCTAGGTGCTTTTCCCCCCAATATTTTTAATAAATATGCACATCCATTTACAAAAAAATGGCATAGGGTTTAGGAGGCTGAAAAGCTGCAATAGCTTGATGGTTACATGATTGGCAAACAGGCTAGGTTCACCTCGAACCCATATCCAACCCAAACCTAAATCTTATCCCTACCTGTGACAGTAATATGAGTAGAAAAGGAGAAAGTAAACAAAGATCACAGGTATTTTGTAATAGCTGCTTTGGATTTCTTTACTGCCACAGACACTAATGCCAATGTGTCACATGGTAAATATACGACCTGCGGCCACCGTACATAAAGATTCAAGCATGTATATCCTGTCCGTCTATCTCCCACCTTGACTGCCTTTAGGCGTTCCCTAAAGACTCATCTCTTCAGGGAAGCCTATCCCACCTCGACCTAACCACTGAACCTTCACATTCTCAAATAATTCATTCCCACACCTACCACAGCTACCTCCTCATGTATAATTTCCCCCTCCTCTTTCAGATTGTAAGCCCTCAGGGGCAGGGCCCTCCTTACCATCTTGTCTTGAATTGTATTGTAACTGTAATGTCTTCCTTATATTGTAAAGCGCTGCACAAACTGTTGGCACTATATAAATACTATGTAATAATAATAATAATGTATATCTAGAAGCACAAAAATTGTCTGCTGGTAATATTGCTTGCTAATGTGCAACATCATCCACTGTACAGTACAGTATATGTCCAGATTGAAGTTTAATGGTCTTTTAACATCATTCTAAACATTTGCTGCATGGAATATCACATATTACAGTGAAATCTATTTTCCTTACCGCATCACAAAATAATAAAAACAAATGAGAAAATTGAATACACTCACAAAAATCACAGATTCACACTTCTGTACGTTCAGGCTAACATAATAAATCCTCACTTTTAATCCACAATAAATATGTATTTCCAAGATTAAAATATCCTTTTCATGGCATGCTGTGGTGAGCTGACAATGGCATGTGATAAATTATGGATATACTATTACAATATTGCTGAACACTCACAATTGAAATGTCAGGTGATGTATAGCTTTGCATGGATCTCAGAACAATGTTTAGCTTTTTGTCTGCATGTTATCAAGTTGCAATACCACATATAAAAGTTTGCAGGCTTCTTTTCTGCAAAGCACAAAAATAATTAGTTCAGGACACATTATTCAATTCAAAGTGACACAAGCACAATTTGCAACATGTTTACTATGTCTTTACATAATATAGGTTTATTATGAGCTGACATTTGAGACAAGGAATGTTACTCTTGGCATACTGCAACACATCAAGCTAAGGCACACTATTTTACAAATTCGTTGAGGATATTCCTTTGATTAAACTAACATCTTGCTATGTTTATCTCGATCCAGCTATTTTAGGCTTTTTTTCTGGATCCATATGAATATTCCCCATTTCTGGCATAAAATACTGTCTGATTGACTTCCGAACACAGCCTTGGAGGACCATTTAACTATAAGTAGAAATGAGGGAAACAGCAAGGGATGTCAATAAAGTAAAGTTCCACATACATTGTATGCCTAAATTCATATTGCTATACATGGATATCAACCAAACATCTATTTTTGGAGGAGAAATGTGAGTTTATGAAAATAAATTAGTTCTTTTAATTCTACAGTGTATAAAAATAAGCTTAGCAGCAAGAACACAACAGTTTATTGTAATATGGCAGTCTCTTATAACCAGACAATCTATAGGAACATTTATTACAGGGATTTATTTATTACAGCACTGATATAGCACCGTCAATTTGCCCAGCCCTCTACATACTGTACATTCACATCAGCCCCTGCCTTGAAGTAGCCTATAATCTAAAGTCCCTATTTCAGATGCACACATACCTAGGTCAATTTAGACAGAAAACAATAAATCATGCTAGCATGTCTATGAAGTGTTGGAGAAAACCTGAGTATCAGGGGGAATCCTATACAAGCACAAGTAGAACCGAAAAAGACCATCAGAATGTTTCCCAATCAGAAGCCGTGGGTGGATAAGACCATCCGCGATGCTCTGAAATCTCGTACCGCGGCCTATAATGCGGGACTTGAATCGGGGGATATGGGCTCGTTTAAGGCTGCGTCGTACAGGGTCCGAAAAGCGGTAAAAGAAGCGAAGCAACGCTACGGAAGAAAACTGGAGGCACAGTTCCAACAAAGTGACTCTAGAAGCCTGTGGCAGGGACTAAGGACAATGACGGACTATAAAGCACCAACATCCGGCATGATGAAGGCGGACGCGTCCTTGGCAGACGAGCTGAACACCTTCTTCACTCGTTTCGAGGCTGCAGCTAACGGTAACGGCTGCAGACAGGAAGAAAATGCCAATTCTGGGAACGTGTTCGTCATTTCCGAACATGACGTGAGGAGAGCCTTCAGGAGAGTGAACACCAGGAAAGCAGCAGGACCGGACGCAATCTCAGGTCGTGTCCTCAGAGACTGCGCTGACCAGCTAGCACCTGTGTTCACAGTAATATTCAATCTCTCGTTGAACATGGCCTATCTATCTTGGAGATTAGGAATCTGGATAACTGGTGCCAGAGGAACAACCTCCTCCTCAATGTCAGCAAGACAAAGGAGTTGATAGTGGACTTTAGTAAAAAGCAGGAGAGGAACTACCAGACACCCATGATCAACGAGAGCCCAGTGGAGGGAGTGAATAGCTTCAGATACCTCGGCGTACACATCTCGCAGGACCGGTCATGGTCCTGTCATATCAACACCGTGGTGAAAAAGGCTCGGCAGCGCCTCTTCCATCTTAGCTGCGTGCACGGCCGTATCGGGCAGCTCCCAGGAAGGACAGGTGCTGCGTGTGATTAGTACACAGCCACTGTCCTTCTCTATGGGACTACGCAGCCGTATGTCGCCATAAGCTCATTTGCCCTGCACGTCCGTGCGGCTGCGGGTGTCAGTACTCGTATGTTAACGGGATGGATGCTTTCTGTGTCCGAGCCGGGACGCCCGCATCGTATGGACGTACAGGAGGGTGAGCGTAAGGCAGCATATGGCTGCGTAGTCCCATAGAGAAAGACAGGGACTGCGTACTAATCACATGCAGCACCGGTCCTTCCCATGAGCTGCCCGATACGGTCGTGCATGCAGCACGGAGCTGTACATGCTGGCCGATTCTCGTGTGAATGAGGCCTAATGGAGAAAGTCAAGATGGTTACCTGTTTCTTCTACTATAGTGCATTTTTGGGATCCACTCAAGAGTCCCTGCACACATACCTCCCCATAAAGATTGCTTGCTGAATTTAGCTTAAAAAGTCAAGAGATGGCCAGAAAAAGGAAAATGTTATCATTTACAGCTTGTAATTTCTGAGGCTTGGTACTTCCTACATTACCCTGCCCCATAAACATGGTAAATATAGCTCTGTATATATTCCTTTTATGTTAATTTATGCCCATCGTTTGCTTGCATTTACTGTTTAACGTTCTGTCATGTTGTCATGTTTACTGTATAGTTAAAAAACTGTTTAGATAAATAAACTTTTTTCAAACTTACATTCTAAAATATTCATTTGCAGTGATTTACACTACAATCAGTACTTGAATCTTAAGAACATGCTTTTAATTTGTTTAGCATTACATATTTTTATTCAGAAAGTTTGAATCAAATATTTTTGTAAATAAAACAACACAGCCTGGGTCATCATTAGGATTAGTTATACAGTATGCAGTGCTCTAGTGTTAGCAGTTAGTTGTAACACACTACAATATCTTGTTGCTAGCTTATTTCTCACAGCATGCGTACTGATTATATTGATTATGTGGAAGCATTAGCGGTCTTGTTCAGCATATATAATATGCAACTTTGGCCTTTACCAGAAGGTTCCCAGCTGGAGCTCTAATTTCAACACTTGGACAAACTTTTCAGTTAAAACACTCTCCCACAGCAGGGATTCTGTGTCATGTCACACGCGATCCTTAGGAAGTGTCTCATTTCAGAAACAAACAATCTATTATGCCGCTACTGTATTGTATTTTTGCATTAAAGTTAACAAGTTACATTAATATTATCATGTAAGTGTGGTCCTTTTCAAAACATTATATTCATGGGCAGCTTTTATATTTGAAAAATAGATGATCATTTCAGATCTACATTTCCTGTCTTCCTCACCCCAAGAGCACACAAGGTAATTTAGTTTTCTTTGTTAAATCAGATTTGAAGACTATAATAAATGTCATGTTATTTGAACTACATGACAAAAAGCAGGCATGACAAAATGAAAGTGGGTTAGCTTCAAAACATATTCTTAATGCAAAACTCCTCACTGAAATATTTAGCCTTCCAACTGTGATAATAATAATAACAATAATAATAATAATAATAATTATTATTATTATTATTACAAAAACAGGTATCTCGTTGATGTGATTTGTTTCCAATAGCCACTGGAATGCATACTGAAGTACCAATCCTACACATAATACTCAATACATTAGGCTCAATTTGTGTAAGGATTAGTATCATGCAAGGCTTTTCTGCCCCCATGTTATGTGAGAGATATGTAATATCTGTAATTTTGCTTTGTTCCGCCATTCCTAAGAATAATACAATAAGTCCTCTACATACGAACCTTCACGTTGTGAATTTTCAAAGATGAGAACGTAAGTTAGTTCAAGTGTCTGGAGTACATTGTCACGTGCGTGTATCCTCTACACGTGGTTGTGCTTTTGTGTACTTTACTGTACAGTACTGTATTGAGTACAGTAGTACAGTATCTTTATTTCAAGCCCAGGATGTCTGGAAGCAAGCATAAAAGCAACAGTGAAGTAGCTAGTACTGTTAAGAGCACAAAACGTTAACAATGGAATGGGATAACGAAGAAAGTGAAAATATTTATCGAGAAAATAATTGAAAGTGTGCAGTGAGGCAAAAAGATGGTAGATGTCGCTCATTCTTATAACATGAATCGCTCAACCGATTCTAAAGAACAAGGACAAGCTTATGGAACACTGGAAGTCCGCTGTGCAGATGAGGTTGACAATAATATTGAAGAAGCATGGAAAAGTGATGGAGGAGATGGAGAAAGCTAAAAGTCTTTATGAAGACGAAATATTGCGACGAATCAGAGGTAGCTTCTTTTATTGCCAGCCATGACTAGTTTCATTTGTTCAGGGCTAGATCCAACCTTCACAATGTAATAGTAAGAGGCGAGGCAGCGAGTGCAGATAGGGTAGCTGCCTGGGAATTTCCTGGAACTCTTTGAGAAATTATTGATGGAGGCGTGTATTTACCTGAGCAGGTTTTTAATGTAGATGAGACAGGACTGTACTGGAAGAGGATGCAAGACCGAAGATACATCAGTAAGGAGGTAAAGTTGATGCCAGGCTATAAACCAGCAAAGGATAGGTTAACTCTGTTGTTTGATGGCAATGCTTCCGGCGATATAAAGCTAAAGCCTCTCTTAGTTTAACATTCAGAGAACCCAAGAGCCCTTAAAAACATAGCTGAGGTCTCTCTTCCTGTTGTGTGGAAGAGTAACCACAAATCCTGGGTTACACAGGCCATTTTCCAGGACTGTTTTTTTCACCACTTTATCCCAGAGGTAGAGACATTTTGCTTGGAGAAGGACTGAAGTATTCAACATTCTTTTGCTGCTTGACAATGCTCTGGGCCATCCCCAATTAATGAATTACTTTATTCCCAATGTTGAAGTAGTGCATCTGCCTCCGAATACTACATCACCCATCCAACCTATGGATCAGGGAATAATAGCGACTAATAACCTTTTGTTAGGCAATAAAGGCAAGTGACAAATCAGAAACAACCTTGCAACAATTTTGTATGGACCATAACATTTAGAAGGCCATAAAAAAAACATTGACATGTGGATTTGAGAAGGTGGAAGAGGAGTACAAAAAGGTCTTTAGCAACTTAGTGACCCTCAGGGAGATGTGCAAGAGGACAAATTCATTGAACTAATTGCTGTGCAACACAAGGAACTTACTAATGAAGACCTGATGAAATTGGAGGCCCAGAGAAAGAATGAAGAGAACCAAGAGGAAGAAGAAGTAACTGAAGAGATTTACAACACAGGGCATGGCAAAGGGATTTTGTTTATTTGAAGAGGCACTGTTAGTGAGTGTTTTTGATGCACAGAACCTGAACGTAGAATGGTACACAAAGGCTGCCGCAGCAATTCAGAATGCAGTCCAGTGCTACCGTGTCATCTATGATGAAAAAAAGAGCAACTACGCAGACATCACTGGAACTTTTTTCAAGAGGGTATATCAAATTTAATCCAGCAAGGAACCAGAACCTTTGCCATCAATGTCAGGCGTGATTGAAATTTACTGTAAGATTAACAATGTTTTCTTTATTTCTTTGTTTATTGTTTATGTATTATTTGCGTGAAAAGTATTATAAACCTATTACAGTACAGTACTATATAGCCAATCATGTTAGTTGAGTACCTAGGCTAATTTTGTTGGACTTACAAACAAGTTGGACTTATGAACTCGTTCTCGGAATGGAACTCAATCATATGTAGGGGACTTACTGTATAAATGTGGCATATTATATAACTGTTCTTGCTGACCTAACTATATCATGTATTTTTCCAGCTAGCTTAATCACACATTGAAACTTCTTGCCTCATTCTGAGCATTTAACTTTGTATGCTGCAGAAGACACTGCATGTAGGTTTTCACACCTGGCAATATACCAGAATGTTCTTACAAACATCTAATCTAACATACAGTAACTGACTGAACACTTGTCTCAAAACACCCTTGAACTGTGGACTAAGGGCCCATTCACAATAGTATGTCTGCTGAAACAGTGTTTTAGTGGATGGCCCAGTGCATTGTGACTGCTTCGGTAGTATGTGATGTATCGCACACTACTGGATCTGTCACTGTTTACATTCATTTTTCCTTTAATGCAGATCGCTGCTAGGTGTGTAAATGGGGCCTAGGATTCTATTTTGAGATTAAATTAAACCTAGATAAAGTTCATACTATGTTTTTAAACCAAAAGTCATTCTACAGAGATAGATTAGATTAGAAAGTGTATGGCCAGCTTAAGGCTCGCTATTTGTTTCCAAGTGACTGTAATATTCCAATTTAATAAATTTTAAATGACTAATTAAATTTAAATATTACAGTCACTTGGAAACAAATAGCGTGCTTTAAGCTGGCCATACACTTTCTAATCTAATCTATCTCTGTAGAATCTCCTTTAGAGTTTCCAAAACTATGTAAAAACATATTATCAGCCATTGTAGGTTAAAACTGCCTACAGAGAGACAGTGGTGCTGCTCATGTATCACCCTTCTGATGAATGATCTTTGTACCAATATATGTTTGCATCTAAGGAAAAAAAGGAGGAATGCCCCAGATGAGATTTTAAAACTTGTTGGAAAGTCTCTGTTGAATGGCCGCAGGTCTGGGAAGGGAGTAGTTGACTACGCAATTATACAAGGGAGATTGCCATGGGTCATGGCAGCTTGAGTACAGGCAGATATCTTATTGTTGTTCTTGGTAGATCATTTACTTAAAAAGTTAAGGCACATTTAGCAACCCTTGAAATTGACACCATGAGAGACATACCTACCCCCTTCATAAAATACTAATTCCCTGTCTGTCAATAGCCTGATCCCATTACTTTTGTAGTTTCTGAGTCACTGATCTGGAACACGTATGCAGCTAGTGAAGTTAAAGTGTAGTATGAATCCCTGCACAGGAGCACAGCCAAGAATTCGAAAAAGACCTTGGTGTACCCTAATGGAAAGAAAGGATGTCGCTTGCCTAATAGCACTAAGGGTGGGGGATGTGAAGGGGTATTACTATATAAAACCTGAGCCTACTCACTGTATACACAAAACAGATCAGTACCCAAAAAATATGCTTTAATTACTGTGCCACAAGGCAGAATCTCACAGACATAACCCTAACCCCAGTACCTGGAACCTGGAAAAGAGAAAACATGCAGTGAAACAAGCTGTGCCAAAGATTGAGTGTGGCTGTCAGGGTACCGTGCACAGGCGTCCTCACACCACATGTAGGTACCCAAGCAGGATGACCAAATGAATATGCCCACACAGGATAGGGTTTAGCAGTGAAGTAACAAACCCACCGTTGGGACAAACACACACCTACAGCCAAGGGGAATAGCAACAAGGAGGGGTAACAGGCCTGCAGATATACGGCAGGCCTCAGGATACAAGGAGAGTGGTCAGGTACAAGCCGGGTTGTTAACAGGAGGGCAGCACGGTACAGGAACAGGTTTCAAGGAGAGTGGTCGGGTAACAAGCCGGGTCGGTGACAGGAGGGCAGCGCTGTACAGGAACAGGAGTCAAGGAGAGTGGTCGGGTAGACATGTGCACTGCCAAAAAATTTGTTTAGTTTCGTTTCGTTTTAAATTCGGATTTAAGGGCCCAGGTGAGTACTGGAGCTGCAGGTTCCTGACAGTTCCTGGCTGCTGGAGACACCCGCAGGCGAGCACAGGAACTACAGGACCTTGCTCCAGCACCACCTGGGGGTGCTCTGGATCCTGACAGTGGCTTAATTGCATTTGATATTGGGTATGGCCTAAAGGAACATGGTTAAATACAGTCTAAGCCTACTTGCAGTACACACTGCACACATATGCCTCATTCCTTGTACCCACAAAATACTCCTTAACTATTGTGTCACAAGTTAGAGTTTCATAGACAACAATGAATATGGACAAAGGGCTAACACTTTGTCTGAGCCTAGCCTAAAGAAGAACAGTGGTCATTAACTGCGTCCACATACATTGGGAGTCACTGTCTGTAGCCTCCTTATATTGTCAGTCAGTGTCTGTACCCTTTGGTGATCAGTGTAGTACCCCCTTACATTGGAGATCAGTGTAGTACCCCTTGTTACAATGGTGGTCAGCATAGTGTTACTTGTTACATTGATAGTCAGTGTAGTGCCCCTTGTTTCAGTCATGGTCACTTTAGTACCCCTTGTTAAGTTGGTGTCAGTGTTGTGTCCCCTGTCACATTGGTGGTCAAAGTAGTGCCCACTCACATTGGAGGTCAGTGTAAAGCCTCTTTACATTGGTGGTCAGTGCTGCACCCATTTACATTGTTGCCCGGCGTACTGCTACCTTACATTTGTGGTCAGTGTCTGTGCCTTCCTTGCTGCTCAGTGTGGCCCCCTTGCATTGGTGGTCAGTGGGAGCAGAGTTAATAATTTTCAGGATCATTGGTATCTTGCCGAGAAGGAAGAAAGGACTCTCAAAATGGCCATCACTGTGCCTTCTGCCAGTGATCTTGTACTAATGACAGAGCATGATCAAAGCATTGTCTAGGCATGCACAGACCTGGGACATCCCAAATAAGATGCAGGACACATGCCCTGGGCACCCAATGCTACTGCCTTTGCATATTTATTTTCGGTCAACAAAAAAAAAACTCATGAAGTCAGGGTATAGGCATGACAACCACGCAACAGTAATTCTCAGAAGGAAATATCTGTCATAACCAGCTGCATTTTTCTCTATTCATCTATTCAGTTACTGCACAAGAAGCACTCATCTATGCAGTTATGGAGCTGGTAGCATTCATAAATGCAGTTACTAAACAGGTAACATTTATCTATGCAGTTATAGAGCAAGTAGCATTATGCTATGAAGTTACTGAACACGTAGCATTTAAGTATAGAGTTACTGAGCAAGTAGCATTCATCTATGCAGTTACTGAGAAGCTAACATTATTGTAAGAAGTTACTGAGCAGGAAGCATTCATCTATGAAGTTACAGAACAGGAATCAAGCTCAGTATAAGAATGCATGCTATGTTATGAACAGTATAACATATCTGAAAATATCCTCAATTTTAATACATTTTTTAAACTTTATATATTCATCTCTTAAGTGGTTAAACATTTACATCCATTAGCCAGTAATTAATATTTAGTGGCCCTTTAAATATAAATAGGAATCAGACATTAATCTTGATCAGATAAAAATGTCTAACTTATTATATAGTGTATTCGCTTATTACAAATTAACTGTTCATCTTGGCAATACGCAGCATAGTGCATGCCAAATTGCAGGGCATTTCCCCAGTAAATGGTTTGTACCTCCTATGGATTTATGTTTCCAGTTTAAAATATGATTACAAAACCACTTTTTTAGACAACCCAATAAAAACGATATTTCTAATCTTGCATGTGACAAGCTAGCTGAAAATAGTGAATAGTGAAGAGCATGAGCAGCTCTTTAGAAGTTATCCTTTAAAGAGGACCTAGCTTGAAAGATATTTTTGTGTTAATGCTGATTTGCAGGCAAGCAACTAAATACACCACTGATAAAAAAAATAAAATACACACACACACACACACACACATATATATACTGTTTAACACACCAATGCTCAGTCATCCAGACAATTCTGCCAGACAACACTGTCAGATTCTCTACCTTTACTGTAGCAGCAGAAAAACTTGACTAGGAACATTAGGTCAAAACACCTCCTCAGACTGCTGACTGGACAATAAAGGAGCCAAAGTACACTGACAAAGCTATCACTGTGTTCAGTGTTTTCTTTCTCCCTTGTTACATGTTGAATTTCAGCACATGTGCACTGCAGCAAAACCCGATTGGTTTCTTGGTGAACCTCCCACTCCAAATCACAATGCTGATGCTGAGATTACAAAAAGCCAAAGCAGGGCAAATTCAGGTACCTACATTGGTTACATTTAACAAAAAAAGTATTTTTTTTATTAAGACCTATTTTTTTCCTAGTGTTTTATCTGCCCAGAGTGATCACTGGAGAAGGGAAGACTGGAAGCATGTTTTCCTTTTGTAATAGACTGATGGCTTACAGATTCTTTTTACCAAACCTTACTCAAGATTTCTGTACATCACATTAGAGAACCAGTAGGTAGATGTGGCAGCCAGAGTGGGTGGTCCAGTACTTAAGCTGGCCATAAACTGCAATATTTTCTTTGTTCAACCTGTGGGCTGAATGAAGAAAAAGTTAGTGATTCCTCCCCTCCGTCAACGCTTACAAGCATTTATCAAGGAATCTTCTACTGCCTTCACTGTATTCTGACAGTGGCTGGCGGCCGCTGTTACAATATCCACAGACAGACCCAGCAGCTCATTGGCTGATACTCTGTTTGAAAATTTTCCACTTGGCTCCTTCAATCAGCTGATCGAGGGATGCCAGTTAATCAAGAACTGACTAAAATTTGTATAGTGTATGGCCAACTTTAGTTTTCTCTACAAAAAATGTAATTTCAAAAAAATCTTGTCCCCTATGAAGAGAAATCCCTCAAAAAGAAGATGGTCTAATGAATAGATCACAATTAGTTAAGTAGTATAACAAATTTAATAATTAATAAACACATGATACCTATACAAAACATTTAAAAGCATTAAAAAAGCTTCCCTGAATCACCTAAGTATAATGATGTGAATGTTCAGGTATATAAATCTCCTAAAAAGCAGGAAGTCTCTGGTGCAGGCAGAATGATGATATATCAAAAATAGACTAGCGGAACTGTACTCACGTTGTGTTTATAACTCGTGGTGGAATAGTCCTTAATATATCCCACAACGATATTTGCAAGTAGACTGTTTCACAACGTGGTATCCAATTGTAGCAATTTCCTTTCAAAGAGATCCGCTTCAGTAGCGGGGCAGTGATTCCTTTAATATTCTTTTCCCCCGTCTGGTTTTTATCACTGTGTGGGATTGAATTCCAATTTGAGGGAGAGGAGCCACCAGGAGAGTGTCCACTCGTGCGGCCGCACTGTGGGGTGAAGTTTGGTGAAGTCTTCACAGCAGTGTGTTCAGTGACACGGGGAGGAGTGGGAACTGTGTATATTACACTGACAAAGATTCACTCCCGTCTCCCGGTCTTAGCCACAGTGAACACAATCTATTGCCGCTGTGCTCAGGCAAAGTCTGCATCGGGTTTGTTTAGTCCACTAAACTCGGCGGCTGCAGAGAGCCTCTGTCCTGCTTTCACTCGAACATTTAGTAATCAACTGTGGGTGTTCTGGGAAACTGGAACACACGCTATCCTGACGTGTTTCCCCCCGATGGCCGGGGCTTCTTCAGAGGGGCGTGTGTGTAGTGTCTTGCATAGGTGTGCTTAAATACCCATACTGATGATAGCTGATTGATGTCCGGTTTTCACTCTACGTATACGAGCATGTGATTAACAAGAATTGATTTTTCAATGTACTCTAGTATAGCAGCAATCATAGGGACTCAGCCCCATTCATACGGATTAATCTGGTGCCATCTTCCACATATGTACAGCAATTTCTCCGTGCATGACAAATATGTGGAAATAATATATATAAACATGTACTGAGGAATCTCTCCCTTTTCAGCAGTCTAGACGGGAAATATCCTCGCCGCATAAATATACATTCATATAGTGTCATAATCATAATAAAAATACAATTTAAAGGGACTTGAGAACCTAAGTACACTCCGGATCTCGATGGGTCAACTTGTGAACTATGATAGAACAATATAATAGAGGAAAACACACTCCAGGATGACGGACGCTATTAACTTGTTCAACACTGGAAACGTGCCGAATAGTCAGGTATACTCATATACATACACACCCATAACTTTATACGTGTGTACACATATATATACCTCCATATGCCGATGCCATATAAGGGCACAAGTATCCCTAGATGGAAAAAGGTCACCTCTCAAAAAAGGGGTCCACAGATGTCGACCCATAGAAAAGGTGCCCAATTGCGCCAGTCTCCTGGGTCTATAATTTACACTAATTGTTAAGCCATCAAGATTCGGAGCTCCAGGTGTGTTTCACAAATTCTACAACTTTTTGAATGGCAAACCAATGATTTATGAAAAAATCATATAATTCATATCGCTACACCTAACATATATAAAATAAAATAAAATAAAAATAAAAATAAAAAACGCAATGTTTGAATGTCATTAGGTGTCAAGAAAAACAACTGAAATTGATCATGTCATTTAGCCCGGGTGCCTCATGCGCACTCACTTGGTGAATCCATCTACATTCCCTTTGTAAAAGGGATTTGTCCCAATCCCCCCCACGTCTAGGTTGATGGACCCTGTCCAGTGCAAAGAAACGAAGTCTGTCGATATGTCCATTATGTGTGTTGACAAAATGTCTAACTATCGGTGACCTTAAATCTCTGGCTGCTATGTCCGCCAGATGGTCCGAGATTCTATTTTTAAACATTCGTTTTGTTTTGCCTACGTAAAACATATCACATTTACAGAGCATTAAATAAATAACACCCCTTGTTTCACAGTTTACAAAGTGACGGGCTTTAACGTGTTTTCCCCGAAGTGTGGTTACCTCCGCTCCAATCTGGACATATCTACAGAATTTGCACCTTTGACACTGGAAGGTGCTGGGGTATTTGCAACAGGGGCCACTCCTAGTCGAAAAGTCACTATTGACAAATGTCAATTTGTCTTTTAGAGAGGGGCATCGTCGGTAAGTGATAGTGGGTTTAATACTTAAGAATTTTGAGATTCTAGGGTTTAATACAGAAAAGTTAAACTCCTTTTCTGTTCCCTTGTTTTTTCTAAAAAATGTAATTTGCATAATAAAGTGAAGCATTTTGTAGAACTCTGAGGGCACTAAGGGTGTCTGTAATTCATCTATGGGTAGTTTGGCTGCTTTTAGTAAATTACAGACTTTCTTTATTGAAAGAAAAATGATTACAAAATGCTTCTTCACATTCTATTCCACCTCTGAATCATTTACACATTGCTGCTTACAGCTAATTGCTGACTTTAAATCAGCAAAATAAATTAGAATTTTCTTTTTGTGAAACCATGATCTAGAGCTGTAAATATTTCCCCAGAGGAGTGATGTAACAATTTTTTAATTAAAATATTTATTACACTAGATCGCAGGTATATGTTACATTTTAAAATGTAAAATGGATGATTTCAATGCTTGTTGTAGTATACACATTCATATTAACTCTATCATTGTTTAACTGTTTTGTAGATTAGAATAGGATGGAATTGGGACCTAGTGGAGTGGAGAGTGGACAAAATTCAACAGAGGTTTGTTTGTCCTAATTCATGCTTCTACATGCCTAGGACTATGCCTGTGTGACTAGTACTAAACAGATCTTTCTTGCATGTTTTTATAGGCAAGTATGCGGTATCACAGTATCTTAACTTAAAACAAAAATACAAATATAATACAGCTTACTAGCTGTGACAACTACATTATTTTTATTTTTTTCAGGCTTCTTCCTTTTTTTCCACCTGGTAATCCTGCTGGTAGCACATTTCCAGTCTTAGAGTCACATTAATTATTCACATTACTGTATTTACAGTGGAGCTGCGTTGTCACCCTAGGCTGCTCTCCTGAATTGGACTACAAACACCTCCTCATTCCTAATCTCTATTTCATAGGGGAAGGTGTTAGGTAGTTTAAGGAAGATAAGTGGGAAGAAAGATAACAGTGTTTGAGATTTCAGTTTAGTGCACAGAAGGTTACAAGTGCACTGGAATTCTGGCAAGATCAGTGGGAATTTGTGCTTGCAGAAAATGTTCTTACCCTTCTAACCTTAAAAAAAACCTGAATGCAGCTACCAGATCTAAGGACTGGTAAGATGCAATATATTAAATGTTTTGCATTTAGATATACTTTAATTTATCTTTTCTGAAATGGTACAATGCAAGCACACACGACAATCTCATAAAAACTATTTAATCTTACCAGAAGCATAAATCTGAAGGGTTTATCTCTTTCAGTTCAGGGTTGTAATTTCATCAACCCATGCTGCTAACCTATTTTCTGAATTTCGAAGGTCACAGCAGAAGGCTCCTTTATTGAGATCCCATATGGTTTGCATACAGTACAGTTGTGGAAAGTCATGTGGCCTTATTTATTAAAGCAATACAGAAACAGTTGTCATGTACAAAGGAAGACAACCCATGTAATAAATCATGCATCATCTTATTGATGGAAGATCAATGTAAATAGTTGCTGATTGGTTTCTGAAGGTTGCTATACTTTATATATTACTCTTTGCCTCATGGAAAAAAACCTACTTGTTTGCAATATAATTCTGTGCTTTGAAGCAAAATTTGTTTTCTTCTCAAATATGTTCCTCATTTCTGAATTACACAATTGTAAAGATCATTTACAGTAAATAATCCTACATCTACACAATAGGCATTCCTATGCACCAGTACACCTAGTTGCTTATGCTTGGCAGTGTTTTGGTTTATTTGGTAAATTAGTTCACCAATCCCTATGCCTATTTACATTTGTTTCCTTTGTGATTGCATTCATTCATTAGGATCAGGACAAGAATAGCTACAGAAGACCTTACAACTGCCATATGACCAAGCTCAGGAGACCTAGCATAATCCGTATGCATAAATAATTTACTGAGTTAGTGGTTAAAATCAATGTGTGTATACTTTATCTATAACTATGCAGATTGTGCCAAAAACTAAATGTTTTCATAGGGTCTCCACAGAAGAATACTTACTGGAATCCATAACTATCTCATGTACCCCTTGCACTTGGTTGTGTGATATCACAGATCACATGACCAAGCAGAGGGGGTACGTGAGGCAAATCACAATGTTAGTTATCAGCATCTTAGCTTTCTGCTGTAAAGTATATGTATGTGTTGTGGGAAGGAGTGATAGTGGTATAGGTTGGTTTGGCAGCTTGAATTAACTGGATTCCATGTGCATCCATCTGGATTCGACATAGGCAGCTGTGCAATAAAGCCTCCATTCAGCTGAATGGCAGACAGACACCTCATCTAGTGGCATTCTTAAGCCCTTTAAATGGCATGCTAGTGCAGACTTGCTCTGTGTGTACATAACATTCCCAGTTCTCCATAGGGATGAATGTTGGTTCTCCTGCACAAGTAATAGATTTATTACCATTAGGTGACAAAGGAGACAAGTGACAGGCATGAAAATCCATCATGTACACCCTCCCAAATTTCTGCAACAGACCTAAACATTGCCTGACACAGTCATAATGTTTATGTATTGGCACCGATTCTTTCTCAGGGCCATTGCAGGGCTCTATCCTGGTGTATATATTACAGTGAAGGATTCTGATATACTTAAAACACAGAGAAGAGAGAAGCAAACCCAAAAAGATCATACACGCCCACAAAATAACAAAAGACCAACCTACCCTTTTGATAAAATCAATTTTTGCCAAATTCACAGTCTAGGGCTGTTTTTAATATTAATGCTATATCAGGATAAATTTAGCTGATTTTTTTCTTTAAATCCTGTTTTGTTTTTCCATGTAATGTGGCACACACACACGCAAAAGGAAATGGACGGATACTAATCAGACCAATTAAAGACATTTAAAAAAAAAAGTTAATTAGAAATTTCCAGATGTCACAGCTGTCAGTTAATAATAAAACATAATACAACAAAAAAGCTAAAACTTATTTTAAGATTTTGTTTACTATTGTTTTTTATTAATAAAATGTAATTTTTTTTTTATATGTATTTATGTAATAGTTAACTAGTTTACTGGGCTATTCCGGATGAACAATTATATTTAATATTGCAATCAGTTTGTAAGGAAATGTGATCGTGTTTCTTCATAAATGGATCTTGTGTTCAGAGAATAGTTGCCATCTATAAATCAGTTTTTCCATGCATTTTAAACAGTGATAAATCCAATTTGTGTTGTCTATGCAAAGTTCACAAGTTCACATGAACTAATAAGCAGCCATTACATCAGTTCCAGAGGCTGTTATTCCAGATTTACCTATTTAATTTCAGAGATGGTGCTTTTTCTGGAAATGTGCTGCTTTTAAAACACAGTTAACCCTTTACTCTCTGAAGCTTTTCTACCCTTGCAATGAGGCGGTTTTGTGATTTGTTTTTACATTGTATTCAGTCATCTGACATGCAACATTAAACATACAGAAAATAGGCAGCCGCTTGAGAATCTAAGCATCTGTCTACATGTATTTATAGGTGAAATCAGGGCACTGATGGTTTCTGAACATGCCAGTGTAATTATAAAACAACATCTATTTATATTGCTTTAAAAAAAATCTTGCATAGATGTAGCAGTAACTTTTGATACAATGATGCTTTGTAGTGAGTAATAGCTAATATATTGTAGATACGATTAATATTAACGTTGTGTTTCCTGCATTGTAATTTAGACGCACTTGATGAATAAAATGATTTAAAATTAATCTGAATGTCTTTTATTTCAAGAGAAGAATCAGTTTAATTTAATGAGTAAAAAAAATGAAAAATGGTTAGAAATGAGTGTGGAAAGCTACTGAATTGTTTAACAGGCTAGTGTTTTTTTGTTCCATGCCTGTGCCCTGCATTAAAGGAAGTGACTTTGTTTTGACACCATGTACTGTACTGTGCCGAAAACTATTTGTAGCACCTCATTACAAGCTTACTAGGATGTTTGGATGAGTGCATTCTGGTTAGGCAAAGTGGAACACAGCAGAGCTGTGGCCTCAAGATAATTATTTTACTGAAGATTTCACAAGAACAGAAATTTAAGTGCATGCACATGACTCTAGCAGATTCTAATACAAAAATGCAATATTTACAGACCATACAATATATCATAAAAACTATTTACTGCTGGTGTTTTGGTGAAAAAGTAACAGTGGCAATTACCATTTATCAACTGATAACTATATTTGTATCTGTATTCAAATTGATCTTTGTACACAGACTTGGATGCCTAGTGGTAGGCTCATTTGTTTTTCTAGAGAACCCCTAGAACCTGGAATGAGGAAAACACTTTTTTTGGCAAACATCAACTTCAATTAGGACTTGGGTAATTTGGCTCTACCCTCACTTTCATTCAGGGAGGCTTTTCATTATAGTATTGAGCAAAATAGGGAGTTAGGATAGTGTAGGGACCAAATTCTGATATTCTAGCAAACTTTAGTGCTTGGATAGAAGAATATTCTGGGTTTTGGGGCTCCTGGAGTGCTCTGGAAAAAAGACAAGACTACCTACATATACCCAGAAGTGCATCCTGTTGCATTTAGGAGACAGTTTATTTGGCATTTTGTTTGGCATTAATGCACTATTATACTTTACCCTAAAGGTATCCCCAAAATAATGATGTTCACAATGTATACAAAATTGCAGGCGTCAAAAAGTTGCATTAGCTTCTGTATGCTATGTAGCCATGTAGCACACCTGTGTTGTAAGGTTAATAAGAGAAAGGGCTTCAAGTAACAAATATTTTGGCAGCTGAAATGAACATTAATTAAAACCATTTATCATAACAAAAATATAGATATGTTGCCATGTTCCTTACATATTTGAGTTGTAAGGTACTCTCCAGAGAACACTGATACCTAAATGAAGTGTGTACATGATATTGGTCAGTGTTGTTTAGTAGTATATGTACAGCTGATTTTAGCAGATGTTCGGCTGAAATCAGCCGTACTGAGCTGAAGTGAATGGCCGAACGTCGTTCGGCTCTGTTTATTTCGGCTCAGTTATTCACTTGGCTGCCTTTTGGCAGCTTTGTGAATAATCCCCTTAGACAATCACCAGTTGCACCCTTTTCTTCCTGCAAACAGTCTGTAACATCTCCCTAACCACTCTAAGGGGTCTATTCACGAAGCTGCCGAAGGATCTAGCTGTAGCTTCGGCCGATCCTTCGGCTAGCTTCGGCCCCAGGACCCCTTCGGTTCAGTAGAACCGAAGGGGTGCTGTACGGGCTATTCACTATAGCCAGTAAAGCTCCCGAACGGGATTCTCCCGCTCCGGCCGCCAAGGAGAGAAACACTGCTGTTTCTTTTTTTTTATTCTGACACCGAGCCATGTCAGAATAGAAAAAAAAATGTTGCCCATTGGAATGCATTGCTAGATTCCTATTGGCTATTTCAATTTGCAATAGCCAATAGTAAACTAGCATTGTACCCACCCTCTGCTGCAGTTCTCCATCAGGTCCATCAGCAGAGGGCGGGTACAATGCTAGTTTACTATTGGCTATTGCAAATTGAAATAGCCAATAGGAATCTAGCAATGCATTCCAATGGGCAAAAATTATTATTTTTTTTTTCTCTTCTGACTCGGCTCCGTGCCAGAATAAAGAAAAAAAAAAGAAAAATCAGTGTTTCTCTCATGGGCGGCCGGGAGCGGGAGGCTCCCAGAGTGCCCGGGAGAGTTTTTTTTCTTTCTTTTTTTTTTTATTGTTTTTTTTTACGTCAGCAGAACTGCTCCGCAGAATCATTTTATACTTACTTTTTAAAACTTTTTAAACTATTTTCCTGTTCTGCTCGGTCCATCTGAGGGACCGAGCAGAACAGCCGAGCCGAATGCCGCTCTCACTGCTGTTCGGGATCTATAAGAATAGGCCGAACAGCCTGCCGGAGGTTCGGCTGAGCTGATCCAGATGTTGGATTGGCTGAATCGAACTCCTTCTGCACTTCGGGTCAGCCGAACATGCTGAGCATGTTCGGCCGACCCAAAGCCATGCGCAGCAAGCCAATGTACGGATGATTTCAGCTGATATACGGCTGAAATCAGCCGTACCAGCCTAAAGTGAATAGCCGAGCAGAGTTATGCTCACTTCCCTTCAGATAGGTCATTCACTTGGCTGCCTACGGCAGCTTAGTGAATAGACCCCTCAGTCTCCTTCAACACACATTAAACAAAGGATGTTGGAAACCCTAAATTTAATAGGAAGGGACTGACACTAAGAAAATACACATAATAGGGCCTTCTAAGCTACTTGACCTGCATTGTTGGTAACTGGTTGCTATAAATGAGAACAACAACAATGATTTGCCCTTTTCTTGAACTATGAACAACTTGCGAGCTTGTCAGAGTTGAACTTTGGGTTTGGGTTTACCATGAATTCTACTCAAACCAGAACTCTAATGCTGATGTATATTTTTATATAACTTTTTCAAATGTTTTAAAGACTGCATTTTACTTCTCAAAGAATTGGAGCATTAACCTGTTATAGTGAATAAAAGTGTATATATTAATATATCCTAAACAGTTTTTTTCTGACATCCCCATGTAGATGAAGTTACTATAATAGGCAGTATTGTATTAAAATGTATGAGGGTGTTATTGGCAGAACATTAATATAGTGTAAACCAAAACTGCTTAAGAATGAACAAAATACATTCACAAGACTCTCTGTCTACATCCAAACAGATGAACAAGGTAAATGTCCAGAATGGAAGTTCAAACAACCACTTCAAAATTGTCCAGCTAATGTACCATTAAAGCTAATCAATCCATCTGTGAATTATTTAGTCCTGGTAATTGATTTAAATAGGTTGGATACCGGGGATGTTTATGGAGTTCCCAGAACTTACTCGAGGACCTCTTCCCAGGATCAGCAAGATGTATGTTTGAAGAACTGATTCAGATTCCTGTCACTCTGCACATGTTCTTTCCAGCACTTATGTGATAAGCTGTGCAATAGCAATAGCTACTCTATTTAACATACTGCATTTTTACAAAGCTATTCCCAAAGGATTTTAGGCAAATCCAAGAACTTTTAAAGAATCCAGGGAATCCATGAAAAAAGTGTTTAAATATAGGCCTTGGAATGGTGTATATGTATCAACATATTGTTGCAGATAAATTAGAGGTAATCTAAACAAGTTTCTGTGAGAAGGTTAGGTATGCTAAAAATAACGCAGATGTGTAAAAGTAAAATGTCACATTCATTTTATATTATCCATAATTGAAAAATTCTTCCTGTTCCATGTATTTATTTTTTATTATTATTAATTTATTTACTTATTAAAAAAAAAAGAATCAGCAGAACATGTACATGATGAAAATAATAACTCTGTAAATTATCCAGATGGTTGTTTTTTACTCTAACCTTTGGTCGTTATAATTGTCTAGTAAGGTTCAAGAGAATGTAACGGGTCTGCAATACCTCATCCGCTGGAAAGGGTATGGACCACTAGATGACTCCTGGGAGGACTCCCAAGGAGTGCACGCCCCCCGCTTGACCCGGACCTTCCATCGGAGGTATCCTGACCGACCGGCTCCTGCTGGGAACCCCGGTGGTGTTCCCTTGAGGAGGGGGTAGTGTAACGGGTCCCGGCGGGGAAGTGTCACTCCGACCGTCCCCTCTGCTGTAGCGGCCGCTCTGCGTTCCACGGTGGAGCGCGGAAGCCACTCGACTTCCTGATTGCAAGGCGAGCGGCTTGCGTTCCACTGTGGAACGCGGAAGCCGCTCGTTCCGGCCGACGGCTCCTCCTGCTTCCTGGGGGTATTTAAGGGCTCAGCTGAGGCAACATGGCGTTCCACAATTGGGTTCAGAAGCGCCTGTTGCCTCCTGAAGCCTAGGACCATCTCCCCTGGATTGTCAGAGCCGGAACCTACCTCTTGAGTACAGGAATCACTGCATCCCTCACATTGTGCAAACCGCAAGTATTTCTCCAGTTGGAGTCCTAAACCTTAATACTTTGAAGCAACCTCGCTAAGTGATATAGACTGTCTAGAGGATTACTATCATCTGTCTGTGGGGATTTTTGCATTGCTCAATCCCTGTCAATACGGGGTCATTGTTCTTACTGCTTATCCGTATTCAAGTTTCCTTATAGTATAGAGACTGTAAGCTATGAAGCAATAGCCCACACCTCTCTACCCTTTCTATTTTTCGTTCTAAGGCTGTGATGCAAGAATCTCTAACTCCCCGATAAAGATTGGGAGCGACGCCTGAGATTCACGCCTGAGAAGCCTTCAACTACTACCTACGGTAGCTTATACCCTCCGCAGTTGAGATCCTCTACGGTTCAATCTGAGCAGGCGTGACAGAGAAATGTCCTTCTTTCTTTAATTTGTGTCTCCCATCATCTGGAACTCCCTATCCCAAGCTGTCTGCTTATCTCCTACGCTGTCCACCTTTAGGTGCTCCTTAAAATCTCATCTCATCCTGTATTATAATACTGCTAATAATAATTACTAGGGGTGCACCGATATCGACCGCCGAAACATATTGGCCGAAAATTGCACTTTTGGCATAATGCCGAAAGTGACATTTTCCTGCCGATACATCGGCGCATCCCTGCTTTTTTTCCTCCCCGCTGGGAACTGCTCTCTGAGTGGCCGGCGTCTCTCCTCCCACACCGTTCAGCCGCCTATCACAGTCCGGCAGAGCGGTGTGTGGGCGGAGACAGGCTGCGCTGTCACAGGAGGCTGAGCTCTCCTCCCTACACCGCTCGATCAGCCTCCTGTTACAGCATGTCAGAGAGGAGAGCAAGGTACAAACACTCAGCATTCAGTGATCGCTGAGTGTTTGTACATGATTGAGGACATGGTATGTTTACTATATCTTCAATTATGAACGAATGGGAGTGATCTACATCACCTCCTGTTCATTCATAGTTGTAGTTATGGTAAACATACCATGTCCTCATGTTATCAATGAACAGGAACACTCATAGAGGATTACTGTTAATTGATAACAGGGGACACAGAAAAAGAGATAGAGGACAATGGGGTCAATTCACAAAGCTCAGCGTTATGAGAGTAGAAGTTAATTTATCTATCCTTATTTTACCACGCTTTATTTTACTGGCTGAAACATGCAATTCACAAAAGCCGGGATCGTTAATGCACACGCAGTTTAACGTTCCTTAAGCAAGTGTTATTTTAACATCACAGACTTTATTTTATCTATTGCTGTGATAAAATAACATGTTGGGTGTTATTTTAACACTTTTGCAGTGCATTTTGGTAGCATAAGGGGTGGAGCAGATGCCTAAATTACTGTTACTTTCACTTTCACCACACAAAAGGATTCCACATAGAAGGAAGGAATATATTCCATATTCACCACATGCATACTAATTTAACATTTGTTAGAGAAGAAATCATATAGAAATAACAATAACTTTTTTTCTGAACGGAATGAATATATGAAACATTAGATTTATTTAGATCTACATCTGTTGACAATCAGGCAGTGTAGGGAGAGCAAGCAATTCTCCTTACCACCTATAAAGCTTGTCTTGATATTAAATATGTTGCATGGAACATTCCACTTGCTCTACAACCCCCACTGAAGTGTGTCCAGGGACATTTGATTTTTCATGTCATGTGAGATTTGCCACTAACCTCAAACTGTAAAAAATCATCTACATTTGTAGAAGGATAAAAACTGTAGAAATGACAGCTACATGCCATCTTCGTCTGTATGCAAAAGCATTAAACCATGTGAAAATTAAGAAAAAAGGTCCCATTTTATATACCTCATGTCATCTCAGTGCAACAAGCATCAGATAACGCCTGAAATCTGTCATAACGCCACCCTGAAGGAGGTGATAAATCTACGTCTCAATAACGAGTGATAAAAGGACCTTTTCCTTTTGTGAATTGCATTTCAAGCATATTTTATACATTAATAGGTATTTGAACTTAATGACAGGAAAATAAATCATCCATTTATTTATTACAGGTATTTATATAGCAATAATGTTTTATGCAGCTCTTTACAGATTGCATATTTACATTAGTACCTGCCCTCAAAGAGTTTACAATCTAAGGCACCTATCTCACATACTAGGGCCAATTTATCTACCAGCATGCCTTTGCAATGTGGGTGGAAACTGGAATAGCCAGAAATAAACCCATACTTGTATTAACAGAACATGCAAAACTCAATTTAGGTAGTGTCCAGATTGGGATTTAAACCAAGGACCCTAGTGCTGCAAGGCAGGAGTGGTAAATGATTAGCCACAGTGCTGACCTTCCCAAGTTACACAATTGCTATCAAATGTTGATTATGAATGCAGAGAACATCACATTGCATGACTAGTTACATAGTTTAATATAGTAACTATAGTTACATAGTTACTTACATATAGTAACTATTCATGAAATGTGATGTTCTCTGCATTATAAGTTTTTGGATTGAAAAGTGTTTTGGCTGTGACAAGAAAAACATGTCCAATCATTCATGCATCCAGATTAACAAATATTTGCTTTTTGAGCAAAGCACAAGTTTTATTCAAGGAAGGAACATTTCCCAGAACTAGGCAGAAAGGAATGGTGTTAAACCTCATGGGGTTTCTACCCCATACACATGATAGACAGATAGGATGACTTTAGACAGAGCTACTGGGGAATGTTTACAAAATCATTTTTTACAGACATACCATGTAAAAATGTATTTTAAGATTTTTTCCTGTAGAAGAAAGGTTTTTTTTTTTGCATAGTCATTTATCTTATTTTTATATTCGTCTGACTCACAGCTCTGAAAAGTCAAACATTTTCAATTTCTCAAAGTGTATACATTCATCATAAGCAGAACTCTTTTCTAACATGAAAAATCACCCCGTAAAAAGGTCTACATTATTTATGGAGCCCACATATGGAAGATTTAAAGAATTTATATTCCACAAAAAAATTTGTGAATCCTTTCAAATTTTCAGCATTTTTGCATCAATAGCTATTAAAATTGACAAAGTTTTATTACTATCATAATGAACATATTGTTACTTAGTAGACAATTATTTTACAGTCATAAAATTGTTTCTACAATCAAGTTCCTTGACATGTCTTTCCACTTTTGCAGTTGCCCATTCACATAACAAAAGTATTTAAAAAATGTACTTGATAACTTCTGAAAACTTCAAGACGTAGGGGTCTATTCACTAAGCTGCCGAAGGATCTAGCCGTAGCTTCGGCTGATCCTTCGGCTAGCCATTGGCCGACTGACAGCCAGCTACTGACTGCTGGGTGCGGCCACATGTACAGACAGATCAGCGTCCCTGGTTACCAGGTAACCAGGGACGCTGATCTCCAGATAGCCCAACTCTCCTCAACGCTCCGGGAGTCTCCCGCTATTAGATAGCGGCTCCCGGCCGATCGAGCAGAGTAAACCTTTCCCTGCTCTGTTGTCTTTTTTTTCATCTGACATCGGAGCCATCGGCTGCCATCAGAATCAGCAGAGGGGACCTGAAGTTCTCCATCAGGTCCCCTCTAGTGATTGACAGCAGCAGAGGGCGGGTGCAATAGCTAGTTTGCTATTGGCTACTGGAAAGTGAAATAGCTAATAGGAATCTAGCTATGCATTCCTATTGTGTTTTTTTTTTTTTTATTCTGACGGCACCAGAACTGCCCGGCCAATAGAAAACAGTTGGGCGTAGCTAGCTGTCACTGCTAGCTCCGCTAAATCGTTTTCTATTTAATTTTTTCTACTTTTTAAACTGTTTTTCTATTCTGCTCGGTACCACAGAGGTACCGAGCAAAATAGCCTAGCCGCTCGGTGGCATTCGGCTATTCACTCACTGCTGTTTGGCATCTATGAGAATAGACCGAACAGCAGCGAGTAGCCTGCCGGAGGTGCAGCTTAGCCAATCCAGATGTTGGATCGGCTGAGTCGAACTCCTTCTGCACTTCTGGTTGCCCAAACATGCTCTGGGCATGTTCGGCCGACCCGAAGCCACACGAGGGTGGTTACTTTTGTTCACATGGTCCCTGTGTGTAAGGCAGCGGTGTATTTACCTTTGCTGCTGCCCTAGGCAAGGCAGCATCGCCACACTCAGCGAATCTGCCGCTCCAGGCAAACGCCTTGTTTGCCTCACGGCAGATACGCCCCTGGTGTAAGGTAAAGTAGTCACTGCTCCAAGCTCACTTCCATAATAGTCTACAATCTTATGTTTAGTTTACTAATTTGTGTCAAGATTGTAGTCCATCACAGAAGTGAGCTTGGAGCCGTGGCTACTCCAAAAGTGTGATTTGAGGATCTACAGCTGAGTGATACACAAATAAGTTAAATTTTTGTTAATAGTTTATGTACTTGAATGCATTTTAAGGTTTAAATCCTGAGTTTATGACTCTGCTTCCTCGTCTACTATACCTCTTTAGGGCCCTCCCTATCCACGTCCCTAGATCTGAACTGGCTTCCTTTCAGGCTATTCTAATGAAATTTATATGGGGGGGAAGGGAGGCATATGTAAATCCTGTAGGCGTATGAGAGGAAGGGAGCGAAGGCGAGCCCTAGCCCACCCAGACCAGAACATTTTAAATGTTCAAAATTAAAACCTACTGCAACAGTTGTTATATAACCACATATTTTTTGTTTTTGTTTTTTTGTTTTGTTTTTTGTTTGTTTATTATGTTTTTAGGTTTTGTAAGGCAGTCTCAGGTCGACAGACTGATGTATGATACACTATAATAGGGATAACCTAGTAATCTGGTCTCGATTGTTCTTATACAATCTCCTGGTAAGATAAAGGGATAGTCGACAAGTTCCTGAGTTTTTGACCATCGGTCGAGCGACTGCTGAACCCCAAGATAACGAGATGGGACGTGGGTATATCTTCAGGGGGTAAAATAGGAATAGTTCCGCTAAGGCCGAAGTTTGGAGCGGGAAGCTGGGCAGGGGGCCAGCTTTAGCCGAAATAAAAAACGGTAGGCTTGTATCAACAATCGAGACCAGATACTAATCTATGTATACTGAATAGAGATGGAATAATAAGGCATCCCACTCAGATGAAGACTGTCTTTTTGCTTTATGTTGTTTTGCTACATTGTATTATGATGTAGATGGTTATTGTATATGCCTCAATGAAAATAATAAAAACTTTTGAATATTAAATCCTGAGTTTAATATCACTTTAAAGATATCAGGCTTAAGTGGTACATTATTTGTTAATGCACTTCAATCCAGTCTGTCCCTAAACTAGAAAGATGAGATTTAAAAAAAATACTTTTAGGAATGCTGTGAGAATGGTAACACATAAACACAGTAGGGAGTAACAGAACTTTGGCTACAAAGATGAAAATACGCTTTAATGAAAAGGGTACTCGGACCTTTTGGATAGTGACATCTTAAAAAGAAGGCAATGAAACTCAGGTATTCCAGTCAATGAAAAGACAATAGAGGTACTCTGCCCTACAACAAAATGTTTGCAGAGTGTGGTTACTGATATAGTGTGTTTTTCTTAAGAATCTGCTTATGTAAGTGAAACCCTGATGAAAAGAGATAACAAAAGACCATGGAAAAGGAGTGCTAGTGATGCATAACATTGAAAAAAGAAGTGTTGCTAAAAAGCTGCTTATCAGTCCACAGTAAGAGAAACTGTCTACAAATAGGGGAAATACAGGTCTATTTCTACACCCCCAAAAGTGGAAGATTGCTTCCAAAACAATGTCCTGTTGATAGAGCAGACAACACTTGAACTCTTCGACTGAAATACAGAACAATGTTTTTTTGGAGGAACCAGCACTATATACCACCATCAAAAAACTCATGTCTCCTGTAAAACTTGGTGGAGAAAGCATCGTAGATTTAGGCTGCTGTTCTGCCTCGGGCTTAACACAGCTTGCTATTATAAAAGAAGCCATTATTTCGAAATTGTATCAAAATGTTAAAGAGGAATGCCAGGATAGCTCTCAATCGCCTTAACGTTTTATAGTAGCTGGATAATGCTACCAAAAACCCAATACTCCTGAGTAAATCAACGACCAAATGGATTAAACAAAAGAAAATGTGTATACTGGGGAGTCAGAGTAAATGGAATAGGTTTCATGCATTGGCAGCCCAGGCGGTTTGTATGTTATTAGTTTAAACAGATGAGACATGATTTAAAATCAGACTATTTTTATGTTATTAAATTTCAGATTCACAAACTTATTTTTGCAGTTGCACCACTTTTTACGTATGTATGTATGTATGAATTATGTATGGTTCTTTATAGAATCTCTTTATGTATATAGAGTATGTATGTAATCTACTGTATCTATCTCTTTACATACATTTTATTCTCTCCTTTTTGTATCCTAATAGTAGAAAGAGCAATTTCCAGAAACTGAGCAGAAGGGGATGACTTTAAAACTCATTGAACTAAGATGCATGTTTGATTAAAAATATCAACTAATAGCTCCTCTCATGAGTGCAGTTTAAAGAACTCTCTGTTCTATATGTATCTCTGGAGGAATCACATGAAAATTCTGTTTGTCTCAGTTTCAGCAAACGTAAGATGTTAAAAGTGCTCTGAAGTTGAGGTTTGTTTTAGGAAAGATCACTGTTTGTTCTTTACCGCTGTGCAGGTTCTAGACAGGGACTTCTGTATCTAGTAACAAAATTGTGTGAGGAGTGATGTATTTTACAGGAGTCACTGCACAGAGCTTTGTACAAAACTTAAGAAAGCATGGTACACGAGTTCACTATTTCCTTTACAATCTGTCCACATTATGCTTCAAATAACCTCCTGCAGTTGCAGCCTTCAATATTATTGACAGAAAGCTCTTCTGCTTTGGGCAAATCCTCTAGAGGATAGTATTAAAAATACTATGGAATGTAACTTAGTTCGACTAACAAGACTATAACATCAGAATACAAATGCGCATTGTAAAACAAATGCATTCATTGGCATGCACGATTACATTTATTTTAGATGTGTTAGCATTTCAACTTTTAACAGAGCACAGCAGAGAAAACAAAATATAAATAGTGTAATTAACATTAAAATCTGGCCAAAAGCTGAATGTACAGCTGAAATGCAGATACTGTATGATTACTGTTTTACCAGGCAAATAATTTGTAATTCTTTAGAGCCAATCTTTACCATTATCACACTTTAGCCCATTTGCTGACAGAGCCATTTTTTTCATTTTGTATCCACTAATACTAAAATGCACATTTTCTTAACTTGAAAATGCACTTAAAACTCCATCAAAACCCCTTTTTCTGAAAAGCAAAGACCCTGTGGAATAAAATAGGGGTAGTTGCATTTTTTGTAAAATTATATTTGAACTACTTTGTATCTTCATCTCAGTACAAAAATATACTTTTGTGCATACAAACACAATTTAATCTCCAATTTTTGACCAAATACAAAAGATGAGATTTTGTTGAGTAAATAGATACCAAATATATCAAGTCCTGTAAATTGTGTGCACACTTATTCAAGAGTCCCCACCTCCGCAGTTCCCCACATCCACCAAGCCGGGGATGTTGGGGAAGAGGCCCTTGTACGTCTCTGCCTTCACTAATCACTACTAATAATCATACAAAAGGATTGAAGTGAACTTGCCTACAAAAATGTATAACAAACATTACTGGTAAAGTCCAATGTCAGTACTGTTACAGATCAGTATTGCTAGCTGTTCTGTTGCTTGTAGTTCCACTATATGTGCTCTGTTTCCACCTTGCTCTTGCACTGGCCCGGTAACTTTAGATGTAGCCCGATCTCACCTGCTGATTTTCATGCAGCTACTCAGCCAATCAGTCATCTAGTGGCCAATCCAGTTATTCTCCTTTTTATTGCTCACTCTATTTAAACCCAGTGCGGCTCATAGCTCGCTGCCTGAGAAACCCCTTTTCTAGCTAGTCACTGAGCCCCTGGTCGTTCTTGAAGCCATCCTTACCTTTGGCTTGTCTTTTGGTATCCGTGTCTGCTACCTGCCCTAACTTTTTGCTTGTCTCCTGTTATCCATGTCTGCTACCTGCCCTGACCTTTGGCTTGTCTCCTGTCGACCGTTTTCTGCTGTTAGCTGAGTAGGGTGAACCTAGGGGTCGCAACCTGTGGCCATCACACAGCATAGTCCATCTCCACCATTGAATGCTCAGGTGAATACCAACTGGTCCTTTGACTCTGCACCCTGGGGGATCCCACGCTACCTACTCTGCATTTTGCCTTGTCCAGACTTCCAGTTGTCCTCCACTCAGCTTCGCTCCCAGTTGGCCTACACTACCTGCACCTCTTTTACCACCCTATCTTTTTGCATAGGGAAGGACATGGATGTTCAATGCAGGCTGTATGCAGGCCCTTGTCTTTTCTCCAAGCCTAGTTTTAAATTAGCTGGAAAGGCAACATAAACAAGACAACCCAATGGCATGTGAACTTTTATTCAGATAAATTTGTGCCATTGCTAAGCTTGTTCTGAAGATGCCTGTTGCCAGGCTATTACAGTGACCTGCTATCTTCACCAGTGTATGAGTAAGTGACCTAAAAAGAAATATGCATATCAGGAGAGTTAGGGTAAAGTAAGAGGTCCATTTGTACATACTTGGTTCAGGTCAATAACACAAAGCATTAAAGGAGAACTATGAGGTGAGTGCTTTTCACTCACCTCATAGTTCTAGCCGACCTGTGATAATGAGACTATCACAGGTTGGCTCAGTAGATCGGGAGGTGAGTGAACACATAACGGCATTTGCTCACCTCTCGATCCTGTCACAGCTCTCTGCCGTAACAGGGGAGGGGCTGGATTCCCCCCTCCCCGCTCCGATCTGCCAGCGCTGACTGGTGGATCGGACGGGGGAGGGGGCGGGTACAGCTGGCTCTGCCTCTAGATAGGCAGAGCCAGCTGTCAGTCACGCAGCTGCGTGGATCCCGGCACAATTGTCGAGATCCGCTTCAGCTGCGGCGTCTCAGAATACCGCGAGCAGCAGCTCGCGGTATACTGAGCCTGGGGTGACGGGAGGACGCTAGTTTGCGTCCTCCCGTTACCCTAAGGAGAACTATGGGGAAAAGACTTAACCCCATAGTTCTCCTTTAAACAAAAGTGGTCAGCATGAAATACAAACAAGTCCTTACAGAATGAGGAAGGAAAGCTAGGAAAGGACCCTTTGGGGCCTATTCACATCTATGGGTTGCGGTAACATTGTTACTGCAATGCAGGCAATGTACCAAGCATGCATTAGTGCAATTTTGTGCCATTCCTTTTGAATATACACACAAACACTCTGAAGCAATATAACACACTGCATGTGTGTTTTTAGATCTATTGTGATGCATTTACAGCCCATTGAAATGGATGGTGTACCTTAACTCAACACATGTCAGCTTGCATGTGCTAATGTACCACAATTGACCGAAGAACAGCAGCCTAGACACTGCACACTTAGTTGCTGCATCTAGACTACAACACAAAAGGTGTGCCTTACTAAGCACTCATGCTAATTGAGTATTTTGGCTCATTACACTCCTTCAGGCCAGCATCAGGGGTACAATACTTAAGCTTATTAATGGGGGTCTACATTTCCCAACAATATATTTGATAGGCCTACTATCTAAATGGTTAGTGAACATTGCCTTTTTACCCTGCTGAGAATATGATTTAGTCTCCCCTGATATAACATCCCCATTTGTAACCATAGCACCGTTAAGTGTTGTTTCACTTATTTTACCACAACATCCTAAAAGTGTTTACTTTTTAATGAAATAATCTTTTCTTACTGCCCAGTGTCTTCCCTTCATTCTAAAATGTTGTTATTGTTCTAGCAAAGTAATTTCCATCTAAATGGATTAAATAACCTCTGACTGAGGTTCACAGTTTACCTCAAATTATGTTTAGGAACTGTAATTTGCTAGAAGTTAAAATTAATCTGGCTTCTGTCTATCATTTGCAATTCAGTGAATAAGCTAGACAACTACATCAAATGAACTACCAGTACAGGAGATGGTTTTCTTAATGTGCCACAGAACGGGATTACATTTGATTTGCATATCACAATGCACAGCATTTCCCTTTATGGTTCATCTTTATTCAAATAATGGTTTTACCATTGACCTTGTTATGTTATTTTCACAATCCATGAGATTCAAGGAGCCACTGAAAGATCTGGACAGACACATTGATCTACATTCATTGATCTAGATTGTGGGAAAAAAAGAAAAGAACACATGCCCAGGAACTTGCTAGGCTGAGCTTCAAGGTGAGAAATTAAGTTGTTTTGGTTTGTCATTTATTGTGTCATATCATACCTTTAACATTTAGATTTGAATTATTAAAAGCACTCAAATAGAAATTTACTAACTTAAAGTGTAACTCCAGTTTTGTTGGAAAAAAACAGTCTCATTAAAATAATAAAAAAATCATACCCTTTTCTGTTCTATTTGTTTAACCACTTACTGCCGCCGCTTCAGCAGTGGTGATCACCCATTCAGTTCTCTCTCTCTTCTCCTCCTTGGCTGCGGCAGCTACAGAGCGGCAGAGGAGGAGAAGAATCAGTTCAGCTGTCTGCCCTTCACTCCAGCTCCTCCGGCCACCTGCAGCTTCCTCCGCCCACCTCAGCTGGCATAGGCTGGGAGGAAGACTGCAGAGCTACTATTGGCAGGCTGGTAGGACAGCATGGGGGCCTGATGGGAGGCTTCATCTCGGACATGGAGGATACATTGCTGTACCACCCTCCCCCAGGAGAGGAAGAGGGCACCTGAATCACATTAGCTATGTGCACTATGCGTTATTTTACTGACCTCTGTACTGTGCGTCATACTGCTGACCTATGTACAGTGCATCATACTGCTGACCTCTGTGCTATGTGTCATACTGCTGGCCTCTGTACTATGCATCATACTGCTGACCTCTGTACTGTGAATAATACTGCTGACCTCTGTGCTGCTGACCTCTGTACAGTGCATTACATTACTAACCTTTGTACTGCTGACTTCTGCACTGTGCGATACATTACTGACCTCTGTACTGCTGACCTCTGCACTGTGCATTACATTACTGACCTCTGTACTGTATGTTACATTATTGACCTCTATACTGCTCTCCTCTGTACTGTATGCCATACCACTGACCTATGTACAGTGCACGCACCGCTGACCTCTGTACTGTGCGTCACTCCGCTGACTTCTGTACTGTGCATCACACCACAGACCTCTGCACTTTCTTCTCTTCTCCTCCACTCTTACTCGTGAAAATGCCCTTATACCGACGCTCCCAAATTTTGTAATGGCTTTGGCTGCCGTAAGGTCCCTCGCTTGCTAGGAACCTAATGGCAGCTGTGTGGGGACCTTGCAGAGACTGTTTGCGGCACCAGTCCAGGTGCACATCTCATCCTTCCCGCCACCCGCACTTGCCCGCACAGCCATGGGAAGACTTGGCAAATCCCTGGTGAGACCCACACCGCTTCCGCTCATCCATGGGGAGACGGGACACAGCCCTGGTGAGACCCGCACGCAGCTGTGGTGAGACCACACACAGCCTGGTGAGACCACACAGCCCTGGTGAGACAGCATGCAGCCATGCGGAGGCCGCATGCAGCCCTGGTGAGACCGCATGCAGCCCTGATGAGACCATGCAGCTCTGGTGAGATCAGACACAGCCCTAGTGAGACCACACAGCCCTAGTGAGACCACACAGCCCTGGTGAGATTACATGCAGCCCTGGTGAAACCGCTGGAAGGCCTGGTGAGAGCTGCACAGCCCTGGTGAGACCCAAACACACCCCTGGTGAGACCCGTACCCAGCCCTGGTGAGACCACACAGCCCTGATCAGATCCTGCACAGCCCTGGCCAGACCCTGCACAGCCCTGATAAACAACACAGATTATGTAGCTTCACATTATTCTACATTTATGCATAATGTATTGCTGAGATTTGTAGTTCTCTCTAGCTGATGGTATTATTCTGCATTAATTTATAATGTATTGCTGAGATTTGTAGTCATTTATAGTTGGTGGTATTCTGCATTGATGTATAGTGTATTGCTGAGATTTGTAGTCCCCTATAGCCGGAGGTATTCTGCATTGCTGTATAATGTATTGCTGGGATTTGTAGTCCTATATAGCTGGTGGTATTCTGCATTGCTGTATAATGTATTGCTGGGATTTGTAGTCCCTCTACAGCTTGGAGTCATTGGAAGAACTGCCACGGTCATAACGGTCGCAGCAGGGTCCGGGCCCTGACCCTCCACCACTGTCCTTAAATCTGTCTGAATTGTTTTACAAGAACTGTCACATGACACAAAAAAATTATTGGTAATTAATATTGGAGAGTACTTGAGAAAAAGTATCGGTACTGAAAAAATTGTATCGGTGCATCCCTACCTGACACCCTTGCTGGTCTACCACCTTAATCAGCTCTGCCACCTTTTTTTATACTCCCATCATTACCAGCTCTTTCCACCATTTCTATATTTTGCAGCCTCTGCAAGCCTGCCTCCATTACAAACTTCTGCCACCTCTCCTGAACTGCCACGGTCATCAATACCAGCTTATGCCACCTCTTCTGGCCTGCCAAAAATACCAGTTCATGTCCCCTCTTCTGTAGGGATGGTCCGCTGGTTCGATTCGAACATGTGTTCGAATCGAACATCAGCCGTTCGAGCGTTCGCCGAACGCCGAACTTTATGGGATGTTCGCGGTATGTTCGAACGCGCAACGTCCCATACTGCAAAGAGCCCTCTGAAGCTCTAATTGGTAAAAGACTTGCACCTGACCACAGGTCAGGTGAAAGACTTTGCCCAATCAGGGCTCAGTACTCATTTGGAGCCATGATTGGGCAAAGTCATGATGCCCAATCATGTCTCGCCTATCAGATGCCGGCAAACTACACAATTGGGCGGAGCTAGCTGCCACTGCTAGCTCCGCCCCAATTGTTTATGTTTTTCAGCATCTGTCAAAATGCCATTATGCGGCGGGAGTCAGCGGGGAGAGGACGGATGGCGGTCGTCGTTTTAAAAAAAAATTATTATTTCTATTTATTGTTTTATTTTTTGTTTCATCGTCGTTGTGGACAACGCTGGATGCTGTGATTGACCATGGATTACTTTGGTGGATCCATTTTGGGGGGGGGGTTAATGTCTTTTGGTTTTTTTTTTCAATTAAAGGATTTTATCAAAAGTCTGGACTTTTTAATAACTATTTTATTTAACCCTTTAGTGAATGGGTAGGGGTACAAGTACCCCTTACTCATTCACAAGGGAGAGGGGCGGCATCTGGGTGCCCCCTTAATTAAAGGTACCCCGATGCAAATAAGCCCCCTTGCCCGCAGACCCCCTCAACCACCGGGTCGGGGTTGTGGGGACAAGGCCTTGTCCCCATCGGCACAGGGACACCCTCCCGTGCCGAGGGCATGTGGCCTGGTGTGAGAGGGAGGGGGGGCGTTCGCTTGTCCCCCCCCTTTCCGGCCCTGCCAGGCCTATGCTCGGGTCAAAGGTCTGGTATGGAATTTTAGGGGGGATCTCACGTTTTATTCCCCCCATTTTTGGGAGTGGGGTTCCTCCTTAAAATTCCTACCAGACCTTAAGGGCCTGGTATGACTTTGAGGGGGAACCCCACGCACTTTTGTTTTGTTTTGTTTTTTTACACGGGGTCCCTCCTAAATATTCCTACCAGACCTTAAGGGTCTGGCATTGTTTAGGAGGAAACTGCACATGTTAAGAGTAAAAAAAAACAAATCATATTTTTAAATAGAAATGTCAGTTTTGCTGCAGCAGGTTCTATACATCCTACAGATCCGCCACTTCACAGGCAGGTTAAGGGGACCCCCCCAGGCACGATATTTGAAGGAATTTTCCATTTTTTATTCTTACCCTTTAAGTGATGTTAAAATCACTGCTCCTTTAAAAACTATATTTTGTTTGTTTGTTTGTTTTTTTCATTGATTCCTGTCCCCCAGGGCAGTACCCATACCCCCATACACCTTTTATGGCCAAAAACATGCATACAAGCATTTTTTTCCAAAAGTTCTACCGCCATTGACTTGCATTAGGTTCAAGTTCGTATTCTAACTTTTTGGCCGTTCGGGTTGTTCGAATACGAACCGAACACGGGGGTGTTCGGCACATCACTACTCTTCTGGACTGCCACCATTACCAGCTCCTGCCACTTATTTTGGATTTACATCATTACCAGCTTCTGTCACCTCTACTGGCCTGCCACAATTATCAGCTCCTGCACTTCTGCTGGACTGCCAAGATGTCCTGTCACCTCTGCTGGACTGCCATCAATACCAGTTCCTGCAAATCTCTGCTGCTTGCCACCATTACCAATGTATGTGTCCCCTCCTGCCCTATTCTCATGCTCCACACATAATATTTCGACAGCTGAGCCTTAGTTGCAAAATGCGAAAACTTTTCTGCATGGTAAATCATGCGTTGTGTCACCTTGTTTGTGGCCTATTCCAGTGTCCAGCATTCTAAAATATTACTGACCATTGGTGTATTTCTGAAATAATACACTATAGAGTCCTGAGTTGTAAACATGGCCCTGCTGTATGGATTATTTGTCAGGCATGCTGAAGCAACACAAAGTTTGCATTTTTAGTCTATTGTGTTAATTACTAAATGGAATTATGTTATTTCATATTTTCAAATTAAAACAGCTATGCAAACCTTTAATGATATATTAATATGGTCTTATCTTTTCCGTAAAAGCCCCTGCACATCTTATAAGAAGATGCCCCTGCAAGCTTATAAGAAGATGTTAGGAGTATAGAATCTGAGCTTTATTAACATATGTTTATTTAACAAAACTGTTGAATTGTAGGCCATACAGTCAGATTAATTTACTAAAGGTGCAGAAATTGAGGTGTCCCAGTAATTTTGGCTGACTTCAAATACCCAGTCAGGCGCAGAAACAAAATGTAATTGCTCTGCAGGAAATACTTATTTACTATGCTCTTTGGCTCCACCTAGTGGCCACAATGAAGTATTACATTACATACATTCCACCTGAAAAGAAAATATATCTAAGAATGTTTGTTTCTGCATCTATTTACACAGGACAACTGTTCAGAATGATTCATAGGGTGAATGGCTCTGCAAATTGGTTATAAAAAGACCCATAAGAAAAAAAACAAGTTGAGGTACTGCCACTACCATTAACCTAACCTCTTTCTAAGAATGTTAGATGACTTGCTGTCTCTGCTTTCAATATCTTCTTAATCACAGACCTGAAACCAGCATGCTGCCTAAAGAGTGAGGGTAAAGTCGGAGCTGCTTACCTGCATATTTGTTTTGGGTCAATAACTCAGAAAGTAATGAAAGCCATTGAATTACCATGACATTCAGGAAACTGTTATTTTTACAAAAGTGAGGTCAGCAATGTCGTCCTTGCTTCCCACTGAAGAAGTTTTTCTAAGATATCAATTCCAGCAACAATTAAAATCTGAAAATGTTATAACAAGTAATATCTGAGAAGCAATACTATTTGTCTATAATTAGTAAGATTGCTCAATTTAAATCAATTTACATTTTTGTACTATTTTTCAATGATCCTTTGCATCCACGTTAAGAAGGACTATCAGAGATCCTCCTAATTGCACTTGCCAGTCATTAATCTTGTTAGTCATTATTTTGCCAGTAAACTCTCTTCTCTGCACTTCTCTCTGAATAATTAACATTGTAAACAATTAAACTAGGTCTGTCCCGGGGTGTGCAAAAATAGAATGGGCATGCATAATAATTACCATCTCTTTGTTTTGGGATGGCAAGCATAAATGACTTGGGACTCTGTGTACCACCCCCACCCTATGTTGGCAGGATCATAGAGACAGACAGAGGAGACTAGACCATGGGATTTTCACAGCAAGCAATCTTGATGCACAAGATCAATATCAGGATGGAAATTAAAGACTTAAGAAGGAGGGCCATTAGGGCCAGTGTTTATCTAGTGGCAATGTTTTGGGTTTTACTGAAGTACGTACTGGATGTAGAATTTACTTTGTCGACAACAATAGAGAATAATCAACATATGTCACACATGTGTGGCAGCACAAATATAGTAATTGCATCCACAGCATGTACACAAAAGGCCCCAAAGGATGATATTTAAATTAACCAAATTTTTACATATTTTACAAAACCTGCAACAACTGGTGTAAATATTAAAGTATGCAACTTAGAATACTCAGATGTATGACCTAGTTCTCCTTTCAGTTAAAACCCGAAATTCCTCCAGTGATAATTTCCATTTTGTTGTATGTTTCCTGCTCAAAATCCCAGTTCAAGTTGCTTGACTTCAATAATTAAGCTACAACAATGTATTACATAACCTTCAAAAGGCCAATGTTCAAAAACCAAAGTACAGTAATACCTTGGTTTACAAGTAACTTGGTTTGAGAGCGTTTTGCAAGACAAGCAAACATTTCTGAAAAATTTTGCCTTGATATACAAGCAAATGTCTTGCAATAAGAGCAAAATTTTGTAGAAAAGCGCCACCCGAATAAGGCTGTAGCTGTGTGAGCGATGAGTCTGTTTAACGACAACACAATGTCACATTGGATAGATTCCTTGTTAAGGTTTCACGAAATGAAAAAGATTCCATTGAGTCAAGAGATAGCAGTGATTCCGTTAGTGATAGTGAAAGTCGTCCTACACAATAATCCTTCTCTCTCTCGTCCCCCTCACACCAACCACAAAGGTATGGGTAATTGGTTTATTTGTCTTTATATTTTGTACAGTATTATATTACAGTACAGTATTGTAATCATTTGTATATGAATATTTTTGGGTTGTGGAACGAATCATCTGAATTTCCATTATTTCCTATGGGGAAGTTCGCTTTGATATACAAGCGCTTTGGATTACAAGCATGCTTCCGGAACGAATTATGCTCGTAAACCAAGGTATTACTGTAAAAAGAGCAAATTAATCCCAGATCTAGAAATAGCCAAGATCCATTAAAGGATTTTCTTGGTCACTCAAATTTACTTGGTATCCTTACTAGCCATGACATATGTCTCTGTGTATTTGTGAAATGATGTAAAAGAGCCTAGTTGTAGCAGTTTGTTGAGTTGCAGCTTTATTATGTATTGCTCACTGCAACTTACATAATAATTTAGCCCAATATTACTGACCTGTCTTAGTCTCCTCCTGTAATTGTATAGTAGTTGTAATTATGGAAATCTTGAGAAGAGCTGCTTTTGTGCTGAAAACATTAAGGGAGAGCTCTAGTCAAAAATAACAAGGTAAAAATGAATAGCCCATTAAACCATAAAATAAGAAAACCAGGTTTTGCTGCAACAGTCAGCTTCTATTCAGTACTTCATTTTGACACTGTGTGTCCTGGGACTCACAGCCAGCATCATTTAACTCATATCCTCTGAGCCCAGGTAGTCGTGGAATTCCCACTCAGCACGTTACTGGACAGTGAAAGGAGAAGCAGCACAGCGATGAGCTCATCTCTCTGTCACTCTGCTTTCTCTTACTGTTAGTATGCTTCTTCTCAGCACATTAACTGATTGGCTCCTTGTACTGCTTCTTTCTCTGCCTTCAGTGCTTCTTCCTTCCTCCTGCTGTACTAGAGGCTACTCCCAATCAGATTCATGTATTTGCACTGCTTGCATGGAAAAGAAAATGTAATGATGTATTAGGCTACATTCACATGGGTGTTAAAATGACATTAAAGTCAAAATCCCACCCCCCCCCCCCCCATTCTGCTTTAAGGACTTACCTTAAATGATGCCTCATGATCCGATCATCTTCTTCTTTCCACTTTTTTCAGCAATCCCTGCAGCTCCTCATGTCCCGCGGTGTCTATCCGACGTGCACGCTCATGGCTGTGTCCATTGACTTACAGTAAGTCTCTCCTCTTCTGAACCTGTTATGTCTACTGTGCATGCACCCACACTCCTCCTGTATGGCTGCTGAAGAAGCTACAGATCTAGCGTCAGGAGTGAGCGGCGATGACAGAGGTAAGTATTTACATATTTGGTAACTTTTAAATTTTTAAAAATGTTTTTGCATATATCTACCTCATGCTAGCAGTAGATACATCTTAAAAAAACCTGTGACTTTAGTACTACTTTAAGGCTAAAACACCTCTGAAATGCCTATGGCTTAGTTTGCATTTCAGTCGCATTTCAGAGGTGTTAGAAAGCTATTTATGAAACCCTCTGAATGCTTTTTTTGAGGTAGTGGAGGAAAATAAGGAAATGGCCTTACTGTAGCACTTCTTGCAAATGTTTCTTTTGTAACACCAGGCAAATGTTGCAAGCAACATCAAAATGACACAAGCACACTGCAGCTGTGCATGGCAACCAATCAGCTTCTCTCTTTCATTTAGTGACATTAACCCTTTGTTTGTCTTGTACATTTTTCTATTTATGCCAGATTTACTTTAGGAAACCTTTTTCATTCTTAATTTATTTTTATTTGCTTATTCTCTAGTGGTATCCAAACCACTAGCCCCCCCCCCCCCGTATG
>NW_017307002.1:384980-401084 GCF_000935625.1 Nanorana parkeri
CCCCTCCGTATGGTAGCAGATATCTGTAAACTTCAGCTAGCCCACACACAGCATGCAGCCGGCCATGTGCCCACCCTTGCAGTCACAATTTAACTTACGACCTATGGCTCCTCTGCCCTCAGTACCCTCCCCCACAACCAGGGAGTTCAGGGAACCCCGAGTATCTTCCCGGTCACAGCGGACAATACAAGCGGCTGCAGGGAAGTGTGGGGGGGCAGGGATATTAGAAAAGCAGTTCCGGGTGTTTTTTGCCTTAATGCAGAGAATGCATTAAGATTTTAAAAAACAGCCTTTAGTACAGGGGTGCCCATTAGGTAGATCGTGATCTGCCAGTAGCTCTCAAAGCTGATGCTGGTAGATCATGAAGGGTGTGAATGGTGGCCCCTTTATTCCATTTTGGTATATTTATTTAGCTGTGCATACATGATTACCTACAAGCCTGAGTCTGCTGAGCCAAGCTCCCTGACACCTTTCTGGTGAATACTGGTGGTTGAAGAGCTATGTATTACATCAAATAATATTAGTTTACACAGCCTGTTGCCCTGCACTGTTTGCAAAATACAACAAGGTGAGCCAGGAGAGACAGCCAAGAGAGCGAAGAGAGACAGCCAGGAGAGAAAATGAGGAATGACAGCCAGGAGAGAGAGGAGAGACAACCAGGATTATTCCATTTTGGTATATTTATTTAGCTGTGCATACATGATTACCTACAAGCCTGAGTCTGCTGAGCCAAGCTCCCTGACACCTTTCTGGTGAATACTGGTGGTTGAAGAGCTATGTATTACATCAAATAATATTAGTTTACACAGCCTGTTGCCCTGCACTGTTTGCAAAATACAACAAGGTGAGCCAGGAGAGACAGCCAAGAGAGCGAAGAGAGACAGCCAGGAGAGAAAATGAGGAATGACAGCCAGGAGAGAGAGGAGAGACAACCAGGAGCATGAGCAAGGAGAGACAGCAAGGAAAGAGAACTAGGAGAGAGCCAGGAAAGAGAGCAAGGAGAGACAGCAAGGAGAGACAGCCAGGAGAGAGAGCAAGGAGAGAGAGCCAGGAGACAGCCAGTAGAGAGAGCAAGGAAAGACAGCCAGGAGAGAGAGCATGGAGAGACAGCCAGGAGAGAGAACATGGAGAGACAGCCAGGAGAGAGAGCATGGAGAGACAGCCAGGAGAGAGAGCATGGAGAGACAGCCAGGAGAGAGAGCATGGAGAGACAGCCAGGAGAGAGAGCATGGAGAGACAGCCAGGAGAGCGAGGAGAGACAGCCAGGAGAGCGAGGAGAGACAGCCAGGAGAGCGAGGAGAGACAGCCAGGAGAGAGAGCGAGGGAGGTTTTTTTTTCGTTGGTAGATCTCATATAGCTCATCATTTGATAAGTAGATCTCAACACAAAAAAATGTGGGCACCCCTGCTTTAGTACTACTTTAATTGAACAAATTGAAGAGAGAATCTGATTGGTTGCTGTGGGCAAATGCTGCAGGTTTGATAAATTCCCCCTCTGTGTGTACTAGAGCAGTGGTCCCCAACCCCCGGGCCGCGGACCGGTACCGGTCCATGCATCAAATGGTACTGGGCCGCCCAAGGAACATTAAATTATTTCCATTTTATTTACTGTGGTGTATTTCTCTCGGGTCTGTCCGACTTTCCAGGAAGAGAGGTTTACCGGGAGCTGAGAGACGTCACCTAAAGCCGCACCAATACCGTGCGCAAAATATCGTGATATCGGGGCAGTTTTAGGTGACGTCTGGAGCTGAGCGGCTGCAAGTGGCAGTGGCGTTGTAGCTTTGGTAAAGAGAAGGTGTGTATTGCTCTTCTCTCTGTTCACCGGTACTTTCTCATGTTTAACAGTGCTTGGTGTACGTGTATATTGTGTTTGCAAAGAAACAAGCTCAGGTTTCTCGTTGATTTAGCGTTCTAGTGAGTTAAAATGTTAAATCACTTTATATTCATTTTTTGGTGTAACTGTATTTTATTTTGAAGGCATGTTTAAATACAATTAAATTAAAATTATTAAATCAAAACAATCTAAAATATAAACAATCAACGCACCCCCCCCCCCTCAGCGGGCCGCGGTAAAATTATCAAACGTTGACCGGTCCGCGGCGATAAAAAGGTTGGGGAGCACTGTACTAGAGCATTCACTATTCATGTAAAAAATAGACATTTGTTTGCAAAGCAATTAGAAAGCTTTATTAAATTGACGTAAACGTCTATTCTTAATGTCCATATGACCGAAGCCTTAATGATTACAGAGCTGCATTAATTTGTGTCTTTTCTATCCGCTTAGAGTTCAGCTTTGATTACTTATTGTCACCACCCTTAATTATGTTCTATACTAATTGCAGTGAAACAAAATTATGTATGACAAGCCCTGCATGTACATAATAATGTTACATAGATACATAGTTGGTCAGGTTGAAAAAAAGAGTCGAGTTCAACCAATAGAGAAAAAAAATTAATGAATAAATACATCAAAAACCCCCATAAACAGAACCCTATGCCCCAGTTACTATTACTAACAGTCAATCTAGAGGAAGGCAAAAACAACTTTTAAAGCATGATCTAATTTGCTCCAGCAAGGAAAAAAATGACTTTACTGTTCCCCAAAAGCATTTAGATATTCCCTGGATCAACAATCTCTGGTGTTATTACTCATAAAATGTTAATATCCAATTTAATGTTAAACTGCTGGGATTTTAGCCAAAACCTTTTATTTATTTATTTTTTTGTCTGTTTTTATCTCACATCATGGAGTCAAGTAACTGTTAGAGTACAGTTAAGAGGGATTTCTACAGCTGCGTAGAAGTTGCAGATGAGAGTTCAGATATACTGTGGTTATCTGACAGGTTCTTTTGCAAGCTACAGTGCTACTAAGAAAACATATTCCAGTCTCAGGTAGTTAAAAATATGTATTTACTGTATATGGTCTTACAAGAAAGAGAAGCACAATGAGGACTTCAATGATATAGCCCTGCTGACATCTTAAATTAAGATATATATAGATCCTTAGATCTTGTTGCAGATTTCTGCTAATTATCTAATTTGGTCAACTAGACCCAGAATCTTGTAACCATAGACAAGCACCAATAAAATACAGAATTTCAACATCCAAAAGGATTAAACAGTGTAGCGTTAATGAATACCACATGCATCTAGATTTCCTAGTTGTATCTGCTTGCAAAAATATAATCTTTGCAGAACATTAAATTGGTATTAAACTATACACTAAACCCTTTTTTCTTTCGCATTAAAGAGAACCTGGTATGTCCTAGGTAGTACCAGAGTTAAGAAAGAATCCTTGTAATACCTGTTAACACATGCTTTACCAATAAGATGTATAATATGAGATATAAATAATATAATATATATAATATAAATGAATATGTCCTAATGGAGCTATTGTATTCTGAGCCCAGGCTTTACTCAGGGCTTTGACTTCTGTCTGGTCAAGTCAAGTCTAAGCTCTGCCCCTGTTTCAATTCCCCTTCCTTGCAATTCAACTAATAAATTCCACATTCCAGAGCTTGGTCTGGCCACAGACTATCAGTGTACATGCATATTATGTAGGTTTTATGTATGTATATGTATTTTATGTACAGTGTGTAGATGTAGAAGTAATTTTTTTTGTTTTGTTTTACTTTTTTTTGACAGTCCCGTCAGAAAGCCCTTGTAATCTATGAGCAGGCCAATGATTTAATTTATGATTAGCAGGTCCTTCACTAGAGTGGATCCTTATGCTAATAAAATAAGACTTTAGAGACCCAAACAGACTCAATGAGGCTGACCTAGTAAAGGAGTTGAGAATCTTCACGCATTTAATTTGCTTCAGTTATACAATTATGTGAAAAGCAAATGCCTTCTTATTTATTTCATCTGCACATATTTGGATATTCAAAGTGAACACAGCTACAATGTATTGAGTTTAGATTCTCAACTCCTTTAGTAAATCAGCCTCAATGTCTCTTCTTCAAATAAATGCTAGCAGAGACAAAGAGATCCGTTTACTAAAGAAAAAGGTTGTTCACATTGCAAGGGAATTATCACTTTGCAGGAAAAAATTTCCTTGGCTTGGTGAATGTGGTGAAATTTTACTTAACAAGATACCTAATCATGTTTAAGGAAAATAATAAAACAGGCTTGCACATGATTGGGTAATGGAAGTCAGCAGAGCTTCCAAATAAATTCTAGGTTATTAGGAATTAGACTAAAAACTCATAGTCACTAGTGAGAGAGTTGATGGCATTGTAATGGCCAGGTTGTTGGGTAAAGTTTACACACATCTGCTACCATATGTGGTTACAGACAGCATCTTTAACCATGACAATATTTAATGTATTAGAAAGCTTGTTCAAGGAACAGCAATCATATCTTTGTGACATATACAGTATACCCTGCTTCCAGGCAGTCCAAATTCCTTACAAGATGACAACGTACCTCTTCAGTGTTATAGTCCTAAACCCACAAGCTGGTCATATATGACAAATAATAGTCCCATAACCTGTCCACTTGAACACACAGCTGCACATGATCCCTCCTTGAATGGGAAGACTTTACCAACCCAAACAAGAATAACACTACTCATTCAGAATGTGGTATCTCTCTGGGCTTAGTATTTACACAGAGCTTGTACTCTGCATTAGGGTCAACAACATAAGAAGTGAATCCCATAATCCTTTGTTCCCCCAACATCACACAATGAGAAGACATTTTCTTGTGTTTTATGGTCTCATGGCTATGCATCAACCACTGCAAGAGGAAACTCCATCTTACCCACTAACACGATTACTAACACTATTACTCATGTTCTAACATTAAAATTACTGTGCTGCTGAGTTTTAGGCTTTAAAAGGGACCTGTACTCTGAGAGTAAAAAGCTGCTATCTTGTAGGGAACAACTGCTAGTAGAATGGTTAACTGTAAACTAAAAAATCTACCTACATGACTCCTCAAAGAAGCACTTCCTGTCTGTTTGTGTAGCATCATAACTGCTGTGTGAAATTATGCTAGTCATAACCTGTCCACTGCTACCTCTGATTACTGCTATTCCAACAAGATTTGGGGTACAATTTGGTGATCTCACTTTTCTACACATTGTTTTTTCAAGGGCCTGCTTAAAAGGACCCTGTACCTGTGAACCTACACTGTAAGCATTCCCCTACTTCTGCTTGATTAATTCTTCAAATCTGCAAATCCTGTTTCTCGATCATTTTCCCACCAATCACTGATGGGGTGTCAGCAGAGTCTGACATCAGGAAACATAGTTCTGCTGTTCTACATATATGGTCACCTCCAAACAGAAAAACAGCGTGGAATATGGTCCTGGGTAAAAGATCAGCTGGAGGGAAACTACAGGCAATACTTCTCACTAGTCCTTTCCATTCACTTGCCTTTTTTAGGCTTCTACTATATAGGTACTTTTTAAGGGTGGTATTATCCACCTTTTATTGTTGTATATAGCCATAAAATGGTTGTAATGTGGTACTGGTATGTAAAGTATGACAATGGTTGCATAGAATTACATATGTTTCAACAGGTTAAACAGTTTCTATAGAAATATTTCAGTTGTGTCTTTAGTTCTTGTCAGTATTGCTCATCCATAGAAATTAGTGGGACCAAGACACGGTTGCGCAGTAAGAAGGTCCTCTTCTTACTGCGCAACAGTAAGTACACATGTCAACTTATGCACAGATAATCACAAGTACTAAAGAGAGATGATGGGATTGAACCACTAAGCTTAAGATTCAATTCAGATCAGATGAATGCATAGCCACCATTAAGTACTTCTCCATTTCCTGTTTTCATCTTTTTCCGGATTTGTTTTGACTGTTGTAACAAAAAGAGATCCTTATGTAAAGAAAACAATACTTATGCATTTTAGCAAATGCTCCTCTGCATCAGTAGTAGAGTACTACTTCATTCACCTGTCACTGCACAGAAAAAGGTAGACAAAAAATGTAAACATTACTGGCATATGCTACTGTGAAAAAAAGGCTGATCAGGAGAAGGTATGCGGAGGCGAGCACGGCTGCCAGGAGATCGTACCTTGACTACAAACATGATCCCTCCCCGACACACAGGGCATCTTGGTTGGCGGCCAAACAGGCATGCGACCATTGGCTGCACCAACATGACCTAATACTTAGAAACCCGGCCGATCTGGCACTCTTCAAGTTTGGAAACAAGTCGGGCAAATTGTTAGCTAACCTGGCTCGTGGTGGGCGAACTTGCTCCCACATCCTGCAACTAAAAGACGAGAAGGGGGTGGTACACTCTGACCCTTCCTCGGTAGGCAATATTTTCAGTGACTTCTACAGGAAACTGTATGGGCCCGAGCAAGGTGACTTGCCCGCTGGTGCTCAATTTTTGGATTCTCTAAAACTACCTTCTTTGTCTGCTGAAGACCTCGAATGGTTGAAGGGCGATATCACTATGTCAGAGATCTTGGAAGTCATTAATCACTCCCCCCTTTGCAAAGCTCCCGGCCCAGACAGTTACTCGGCGGAATTTTACCGACTACTGGTTACTGCCATAGCTCCTACGTTAGAAGCCCTGTACCAGGGCATAATGTCCCGCAAGATATATCCTCCCACTTTTAATGACGCTTATATCCGCTTACTGCCCAAGAAGGGCAAAGATCCTGCGCAGGCTGGATCATACCGACCCATCTCCCTACTCAACTTAGATGCCAAAATGCTGTCCAAAATACTAGCCAATAGACTGGCAGCTGTGTTGCCAAAACTGATTTCTCCTGATCAGGTGGGGTTTGTTGCAGGCCGGTCGGCTGTGTCCAATATTCGCAAGATTCTCATGGTACTGGAAGGCCACCGGGTGAACCTGCCTTCTTCGCATCCTATGGCTCTTTTATCATTGGATGCGGAGAAAGCTTTTGACAATGTTAATTGGCAGTGGTTGTCCATGGTTATGCAACGTATGGGATTCTCAGGTTCATTTTTGAGTTTTATTACTACTGTCTACACATCCCCTCAAGCATGCATACTTACACAATCATCTATGTCACGCCCATTCCCACTGTACAAGGGAACGAGGGAGGGATGCCCGTTGTCCCCTTTGCTCTTTAATATAGCGTTGGTTATCTAGATCCCTTTCATCCTCCCCGACATTCCGGGGGAGTCGCTTGGGGCCCCATGAGGTTAAACTGGCCCTATTTGCGGATGACATCATTCTGGTGTTGTCTGACCCTTCCACGCAGGTACCTGACGTGCTCAGACTCATAAGACACTATGGGTCATTCTCGGGACTAAAGATTAACTGCCACAAAAGTGAACTTTTGCTTTTGTCCCCTGGGGAATCCATCGACACCTCCCACTGGCCTCCTGAACTCTCCATTCACATCCAGAGACGAGCTATAACTTATTTAGGTATTCGTATATCCACCAGAGCCACAGATATATATCACTTAAATTATATCCCCTTGTTTCAGAAGATCATTCAAGAATTGCATAAATGGCATGACCTTCCTCTCTCTATACTGGGCAGATGCCATTCGATCCGCATGATCAGCTTTGCAAGGCTGCTGTATCCTATGCAGACGCTCCCTATACTCATTAAACACGAAGATATTCACAAGTTGTGTAAAGCATTTGCTACTTTCATATGGAGAGGAAAGCGCCCGTGCATAGCCATGCACAAGCTACAACAACCCAAATCCTTACTAGGGGCGAATATACCCGACATTAGACTTTATAATCTAGCGAGCGTCTTTAGACATGCCAGAGATTGGGTGCATGGGACTTCACACTTCACAGACCCGCGCTTAAATCAAGCTATGGTGCATCCTTGGTCTCTCTCAGGGGTTCTACACACTCCGTGGAAAGCTCTTCCCGCACTCATCAAAACGAACATCCTTCTGCAGGACACCATAATTACATGGAGGGAGGTCAGGAAACTGTATGGGATCCCAGGGGTGGTCTCTCCTCTGATGCCGCTGGTGTCCTCCCCGGCATTTATTCCTGGCAGAGAATCGAGGGTTTTCTCATTTTGGAAATCAAGGGGTATCTGCACTTTACAGGACATAATATCACCCCAGGGTATGTGCAAACAGTTCAGGGAACTACAAACATCTTTTGGGATACTAGATAGCCACTTCCTACAGTACGCCCAGGTCCGCCACTTCATCCAAAATAACCTTCCTAAGCCATGGTCTATGATGACGCATACGTCGTTCTACAGACTTTTAGACTCACCCACACAGAAGGTATCCCTCTCGAGCATTCTATCACACATTAGATCCTCGGCTAGTTATGATTCTCCCCCAGTATTTCCCAGACATGTCCATAGATGGGCATAGATGTGCTACTCAATGGGTGGCTATCGCTTGGGAAGGCCATTGTATGTGAAACATGGAGGGAGATTCAATTTAAATTGGTACACAGAGCCTTCTATGCATTCAATCTAAAGTTCGCATGCACCCCACCGCATTGGCTAACAGCTTGCCCTAAATGTCGCGCCACCTACCCAGATTTAGACCACCTGATATGGCTCTGCCCTCAGATTCAGCAGTTCTGGTCGGATGTTTTATCCTTCATGCATAACAACAAGGGCAACCGAAGATCCTGTACTCCGGCTTTTTGTTTATTCCACGCTATACCCTCGTCCCCCTCTGGTGCTACATCGTTAGAATACCCCTCCCGGTGGGAACATCTATGTCTACTGGCAGCAAAAAAGACAATACTGATAAATTGGTTACTTCCCTCCCCACCTACCTTGGTGACGCTGAGGGAACTCCTTCGCAAACTGATGTCATTGGACAAATTAGAGGCACAGCTCACCCAGGAACATACCACACACTCCGTGGAAAGCTCTTCCCGCACTCATCAAAACGAACATCCTTCTGCGGGACACCATAATTACATGGAGGGAGGTCAGGAAACTGTATGGGATCCCAGGGGTGGTCTCTCCTCTGATGCCGCTGGTGTCCTCCCCGGCATTTATTCCTGGCAGAGAATCGAGGGTTTTCTCATTTTGGAAATCAAGGGGTATCTGCACTTTACAGGACATAATATCACCCCAGGGTATGTGCAAACAGTTCAGGGAACTACAAACATCTTTTGGGATACTAGATAGCCACTTCTTACAGTACGCCCAGGTCCGCCACTTCATCCAAAATAACCTTCCTAAGCCATGGTCTATGATGACGCATACGTCGTTCTACAGACTTTTAGACTCACCCACACAGAAGGTATCCCTCTCGAGCATTCTATCACACATTAGATCCTCGGCTAGTTATGATTCTCCCCCAGTATTTCCCAGACATGTCCATAGATGGGCATAGATGTGCTACTCAATGGGTGGCTATCGCTTGGGAAGGCCATTGTATGTGAAACATGGAGGGAGATTCAATTTAAATTGGTACACAGAGCCTTCTATGCATTCAATCTAAAGTTCGCATGCACCCCACCGCATTGGCTAACAGCTTGCCCTAAATGTCGCGCCACCTACCCAGATTTAGACCACCTGATATGGCTCTGCCCTCAGATTCAGCAGTTCTGGTCGGATGTTTTATCCTTCATGCATAACAACAAGGGCAACCGAAGATCCTGTACTCCGGCTTTTTGTTTATTCCACGCTATACCCTCGTCCCCCTCTGGTGCTACATCGTTAGAATACCCCTCCCGGTGGGAACATCTATGTCTACTGGCAGCAAAAAAGACAATACTGATAAATTGGTTACTTCCCTCCCCACCTACCTTGGCGACGCTGAGGGAACTCCTTCGCAAACTGATGTCATTGGACAAATTAGAGGCACAGCTCACCCAGGAACATACCACAAAAAATTTTAACACATGGCCCGCATTCTTTTTGGCTTAGTTAACACCCGAACTATTGAAGGACGTAATGGTTACGTTCCAATACACAAAATGGTACCTAGAGAACAAATTAGCCTGGTCATTGGGGTTGTGTATGACCCCAATGATGGGTTGTGTATGACTATGCCTCCTATTTAGGTCTTGAGTTACAACCTGTATCAAGATGTGCTCCCTAGGCAGGAGCTCCACTTCCATTTCGTACAGTGTCGAGTTGGGGACATTGTGGCCCTTATAATACGAGTGTGTTGGTTTCTAGCTTCTAGCTTCCAGTTTCTAGTTCATAGACCCAAGGGTCAATGTTTCGTTGTTATTCATTGTTATTCATTCTCTGGTGTGCAAATGTTTTCTCTACACCCGTGTGCCGAGTTTTATATCTTTGTATTTGTATATTTGTACTTTTGTACATCAATAAAAATCATATGCTGAAAAAAAAAAATGTAAACATAGAGATTATACCTATTCTTTGGGGGGCTTTTGCTTCAGTGTCGACATCTCTTCCTTCTCTTATGGAAATCATCCAATCAAAAAACTCCAGAATACTCACCTGTGTAACACATGGTTAAGTGTGTCTTAGCTCTGCTTGTTTATAGCTGCCAACAAGGACTAGATTTTGGACATGCATTCCATCAGAATATGATGTGCTCCAACTCCCTAGAGGGAATCACTCTTATGCTTGAAGTTCACAGTGCTGCAAGTGGTTGCTATAACTGTACAACACAGAGATAAGATATTTCATAAAGATATTTCCAAAAACACAGGGTATATTTAGTGAAAATCTATGTAGTTTAGCTCCAGTTAAGAGTTGGTGTTAGTATTATTAACATCTTTAATCTTTTTAATAGTATGAAGAGCCCCAACACTTTGGAAGCCCCTAGCCATATTCTTCTGCTAGACTACACAAAGAAATAATATTCTGAGACATACTTCTTTATTATATTACCTATCAGGATCAGTAGGTTAAGCTCATCTACCCTTTTGGGTCTGGAAGCAGCTATATCATCAGCATCACCACATTTTTATCAACTTCATGGAATCTATAACTCAGTATTTGCCAAGCTTTGGTTAGTTGCATATCATATGGGGAATTCAAGCTATCATATATTGCCAGAAAATGTATTTCTAGCACAGCAGCAAACATTATGTCCCTTTCTCAGCTGTGTTTTCCACATCTTGCTGACTCGTACAGTAATATACTCACTGAAACTCAGTTTTCTTCCACTGTAAACTTTATTTTCTGCCCTGGGGACTGGAGAGTTTGGCTGCTTGTTACCTTCAGGGGGACCTGTCCTCTAACTGTGTAGTTATCAATGCTGTGAATACATACAGAATGTATGTTATACCAGCATAACATACCAGCATGAAGAGAGTGTGGACTGTAACTATCTTAATGCTGCTATCTTCTGCCTGCATGCCTTCTTCTTTTTCCACTTCTTCTTTGGTGCCAAAGCTGAGCACCTCCTCTTGATCTGCAGTAGTGTTAAAAAACACAGGAGATAAGTTCAAGTTTCCAACTGCAACTTCAAATGAGCACAGGAAACAATGGCCAGGACTCATGTTACATGAAATTACATTGTACCACTGCACAGGCATCCAAATATTGTTTAGAAACTGCTTGTTAAATGATTACATCATAGGTACTAATATATATAATTTGTCATTGATACATCTGGGGAATTAAAATATTTATATGGGATAAATGTGTGTATAGGCACAAAAGCAAATAAAAATGCAGTATGTGCAGAGTTGAACTTTAAAGAGCTTTTTAAATAAATTATAGCAGTGTTCTAAATGGTGAGAAGTTGCTCTACCTAAAATGTGTTTACTTATTACCTGGATTTCCAAGTTAATGTTTTGTTGCAACTCTTTTCAGTCTTAAATTTGTTTGAGCTGGTGAGTAGAGATTTTTCTGTTGACATCCATTTTCTCAGCGTTTACATATATAACATTTATGGCATACATTCTTTTTTTATAGTTGTACTGTCAATTCGGCATGATGTAGTGACCACATTTATATTGATGTGGCTGTGCATTCACTGAGAGAAAAGCATAAAACATCCTTAATTATCTTTACATATTATGTGGCCTCACTAGCTACCATTATTTTTCATGAGCACAGTTGCAATTTCTAGCATTTGTTTCAGTTAAGAAGACCATTTTGCTTGACTGCAGATGAAAATCAATCTAGCTCATTACTCGTAATGCATTTTGAACAGGGAAATAGTTAATATGCAGCATCTGATGGTCCTGTTTAAAAATCATTGCAAGCACCGCTGTCAGGAAACAATAAATATAGCATATATTGAAGTTAAACACATGAACCAGAAGAGCTGAAGCCTAAACATGCCTGGTTTGGATAAACAGTAGACTGCTTAATATATTTGTGCCTCAAGTCTAGCACACTAAATTTATATTAGAGAGGTTGTACAGCCAAAATATGGAATATCTTTTTCACTTGGATGTAATGGATTTACTTGGTAACAAAAGTCAATTATATTAAATTTGACTCTACACAGATGTGATCAAATTTGTTGGTACCCTTACAGTTCATTGAACCAAAGCTTAATTTCTCCTGAAAAGTGAGGAAATTAAGCAATTGTCTTAAGAAAATACTTGCATGCCTTTGTTATGGCATAGGGTATAGCAGAGAAGTGTAAAAAGAGATGTTATTGCTTATTGAACAAAGATATTCTAATATGACCTGGACAGATATCTTGTTACTCCTAAAAAAAGATTATACAGGTGAAACTCGAATAATTAGAATATCGTGCAAAAGTTCATTTATTTCACTAATGCAACTTAAAAGGTGAAACTAATATATGAGATAGACTCATTACATGCAAAGCAAGATAGTTCAAGCCGTGATTTGTCATAATTGTGATGATTATGGCTTACAGCTCATGAAAACCCCAAATCCACAATCTCAGAAAATTAGAATATTACATGCAATCAATAAAACAAGGATTGTACATAGAACAATATCGGACCTCTGAAAAGTATAAGCATGCATATGTACTCAGTACTTGGTTTGGGCCCCTTTTGCAGCAATTACTGCCTCAATGCGGCGTGGCATGGAAGCTATCAGCCTGTGGCACTGCTGAGGTGTTATGGAAGACCAGGATGCTTCAATAGCGGCCTTCAGCTCTTCTGCATTGTTCGGTCTCATGTCTCTCATCTTTCTCTTGGCAATGCCCCATAGATTCTCTATGGGGTTCAGGTCAGGCGAGTTTGCTGGCCAATCAAGCACAGTAATCCCACGGTCATTGAACCAGGTTTTGGTGCTTTTGGCAGTGTGGGCAGGTGCCAAGTCCTGCTGGAAAATGAAGTCAGCATCCCCATAGAGCTCTTCTGCGGAAGGAAGCATGAAGTGCTCCAAAATCTCCTGGTAGACGGCTGCGTTGACCCTGGAATAATGGAAGCACAGTGGACCAACACCAGCAGAAGACATGGCTCCCCAAATCACCACAGACTGTGGAAACTTCACACTGGACTTCAAGCATCTTGCAGTGTGTGCCTCTCCATTCTTCCTCCATACTCTGGGTCCTTGGTTTCCAAATGAGATGCAACATTTGCTCTCATCAGAAAAGAGGACTTTGGACCACTGAGCAACAGACCAGGTCTGTTTTTCTTTAGCCCAAGTAAGACGCTTCTGACGTTGTTTGTTGTTCAGGAGTGGCTTGACAAGAGGAATCTGACATTTGAAGCCCATGTCCAGCATCCGTCTGTGTGTGATGGCTCTTGATGCACTGACTCCAGCCTCAGTCCACTCCTTGTGAAAGTCCCCAACACTTTTGAATGGCCTTTTCCTGACAATCCTCTCCAGGCTGCAGTCATACCTGCTGCTTGTGCACCTTTTTCTTCCACACTTTTCCCTTCCACATAACTTTCTAGGAATGTGCTTTGATACAGCACTTTGGGAAAATCCAACTTATTTTGCAATTACCTTTTGAGACTTTCCCTCCTTATGGAGGGTTTCAATGATGGTTTTCTGCACAACTGTCAGGTCAGCAGTCTTTCCCAGGATTGTGATTCCTACTGAACCAGACTGAGAGACCATTTAAAGGCTCAGGAACCCTTTGCAGGTGTTATGGCTTAATTAGCCGATTAGAGTGGGACACTTTGAGTCTAGCATATTGCACCTTTTCACAATATTCTAATTTTCTGAGATTGTGGATTTGGGGTTTTCATGAGCTGTGAGCCATAATCACAATTATGACAATCACGACTTGAACTATCTTGCTTTGCATGTAATGAGTATATCTCATATATTAGTTTCACCTTTTAAGTTGCATTAGTAAAAATAAATGAACTTTTGCACAATATTCTAATTATTTGAGTTTCACCTGTAAATAATTGGATCATAGTGATATTTCAAACTGTTTTCTGCAATTAGTATCACACACATCTACAATCTTGTAATCAATCATTCAGCCTATTTAAATGGACATGTAGTCACTCTGCTGTTTGCATCATCGTGCACACCACATTGAACAAGGACCAGAAAAAGCAGAGGAAAGAGTTGTCCAAGGAGATAAGAAAGAAAATTATAGACCAGTATGTCAAAGGGTAATGTTATAGGGCCATTCCCAAATAGCTTGATGTTCCTGTGACTACAGTTGGAAATATTATGAAGAAGTTTTGGGTCCATCTGAGTGCGGCCATTCCTAATTGGATGTGGCCACAGGAGGAAAATTGCCCAAAGATTGAACAGAGAAGATAATAAGAATGGTAGACAAAGAGCCAAGGAAATCCTCCAAAGAGATACAAACTGGCCTCCAAGATCAAAGAACACCAGTGTCGATTTGCACTATCCATTGCTTTTTGAGTGTCATTGGGCTCAAAGAAAGAAGGCCCAGGAACATTTCACTGTTGAAAGAAAAACATAAAACAGGCCAGACTGGAATTTGATAAAATGCATATTGACAAACCACAATGCTCCTGGGAAGACATGCCACAATTATCCTCTTTTGGGCAGAAAAGACAAAATATAGCTTTTTGGGAAGTGGCATCAACTCTCTGTTCACAGATGAAAACTGGTACCGGTTTTTCGGTATCGATACCAAGTACTGATACCAGTGCTTTCGCTGGCATGAAGCCGGCTTCCTGGGCTATCAGGAAGAAGCGTGGTGGGTAATGATTGCCCGGGAAGCTGGCTCCATGTTGTTTGGCTGGCTCGATTGTGAACCTGTGAAGATTGGAGCTGGCTTCCCGGCCAATAAGGAAGCCGGACGGTGAGTAATGACCTGTTCCCCAGCTTCCTGATCGGCCTGGAAGCCAGCTACATCCTGATTGGCTGGCAAGCCGGCTTCCTAGCCAATCAGCATGGAGCCAGCTTCCTAGCCAATCAGGAAGCCGGAGGTGGGTCCTTACTCGCCACCCAGCATCCTGATTGCCCAGGAAGCTGGCTCCATGTTCCCCTACGACACTGCCAGCTAGAGGAAATCTTCATCTGACTGGAAGTTCCGGTATTGGAGAAGGTAGCGAAGCTTTTGGACGAGTGCAAATACTCGCCCAAATACTCTGTATCGGCACTGATACCGATACTAGTATCGGTATTGGTGCATCCATAGCTATGGGTCACTTAATTGTTTTATTATTTACAATTATCTATTGAATCAAAAATCAAAATCAAAGTATCATATCTATTAAATATGGAACAATGATAGATGCTAATAATTTGAAAGTAATAAAGTAATTTCAGAGAAAATAGTAGGTTCTTCTTATTTGTGAAAGGGTACCAAAAAACTTGTCCAGGGCTATATAGATATAGATCTATCTATATATAGATCTATCTATATATGTATATATATAGATAGATCTATATATAAATATATATAGATCTATCTATATATAACAAATCATACTTTAAAACTGGGAATCCCCAGCCTCGTAGCCAATGCTCCTTAAAAATGACAGCTGCCTCCTAACGTTTGAGTTTTTCTCTAGTCTAGTCTTTCAATGGAGCTAGAAAAGTATCAGTGCTTGTATTTGTACCAAGTACGGTACTTGGTGTCTGTACATCCCTAATATTTACACAAATCCAAAGTAAATATAGAGGAACTCATGGGTCTTGCAGTGGAGAGAAGTCAAAACATCAGTGTTTTATTGTCAACATTTCTAGAGCTCATTCCATCTTTCTCAAGACCTTCTCTGTTGATAATACAATGCTGATGGTTTGACTTCTCTCTGCTGCAAGACCCATGAGTGCCTCTGTATCTACTCAGGATTTGTATTGGTACTGTTGTGGATGAGCACCCAGGCATTTACATTAAAGATAGTGTGCA
>NW_017307002.1:401311-407102 GCF_000935625.1 Nanorana parkeri
TATATATATATATATATATAAACAGCCTTATCTATATCGATATATACATTTATTGACCAAGCAGGGTTTAGTGAAAAGTGGTAAGAGAAAGTAGGCTAATTTGTATGTAAACCCTAACAAGGAAACTGTTATTATATCCTTTTTGGTTTGTTAATTATAACATTGAAAGTGTTTTAGTACATCTGTTCAATAAGTGCAAAATACTATTTGCCAATCCTGCCATAAATCAAGCGAGATTGTAGCTTCTTGTGTTCATTGTCTCTGCTGCACCAAAATCTCAAAAAGTGTTATCATCTCTGCCCAATTCCCCTTTATGAACTACAGAACATATCCCCCGTATGTTATGGAGATAAGGAAAGGGGAGGTAGTACAAATTAGGAGCAAGTAGCCTAGGGTGACAATACTGCTCTTCCCTACTAGATTGTGAGCCCTCAGGGCATGGCCCTTCTTACCATCTTGTCTTGAATTGTATTGTAATTGTAATGTCTTCCTTGTATTGTAAAGCGCTGCGTAAACTGCTGGCGCTATATAAATCCTGTATAATAATAATAATATAGATACAGGCAAGTGATTGAGTGTTACTAACAGGATATTCAGATGAACAAAAAGGAATATAGCCTTAAGCCATTTTATTTGTTTGACCTGAACTGAACTAGCAGCTGATTGGCTGATTGGCTGCTAGCACTGTATGGCCAAGGAGGGATGCTGTGCAAATTTTGTGTAATATGTATTGCAATATATAAATTTTTTGCTCCTGGGTTTAGATGCACTTTAAGTTATAGAGTTTCAATTAGCTTCATTAATTACACTGGTCTTTATGCTTCTGATCCTCAGATATGCTTCTAAGCAAGTGTAATCCAAGCAACATTTTGAGACCTGCCCTGCATTTCAGATTTCCTATTGTTAGCTGTCAGCTGCAAATAACTTTATGGGGATATCCGTAATACTCAAGGTGTGAGGACTGAGCTATTAGTTAAACATCATGAAGATCCCTGCCCAGCAACACACTAGTAGGCTGGGGACATGCAAGTTGGTGCAATTTGCAAGCTAGATTCCATTCCTCAAGCTCAACTAATACTTTCTGAATAGTTTTAATTGACTGTTCCTATCAGGAGTAATTTACTTTTTTCTCTAACCAAAAACATCTGTTAATGTTGTTTGAAACCTTTGCTGAATCTTTTTTCGATGAGTTTTTGCATCTAAAATCACCTGCAAGATCAAAGTAAAAAAACTATAAACACGTTTTAATTGATATCTGTAACAGAAAATCTCTGCAAACCAAACTACTACAGCTTGTTGATCACATAAAGATAGCAATGAACCCACTGACCATAGAATACTTTTTAAGAAGTTTAAACCATTTACAAAACAAACTGCAAAGTGTTCATATAGCCTATAATCCTGTAATTTGTCACAAATAAAAAAATGTGAAAAATTATAAGGAAAGATAACTTAAGCAATATATCTAAATTCTATTGTTCTTTCTTTATTGCAAAAGGCTAATTATCTTTTGAATGATGTCACTAGTTTTAGGTATAATTTGCAAGTTACTAAGACATTATTTAACAAATAATTGCACAGGACACATAAATACAAGACAACAGAGCTGTTTATAGTAATCGGTCGACAAGCCTAAGTACTATTTTTAGATTACGTGTAAAAATATAACTGTAAAGGCAGGAAGGAGCAATATTTGGATGTAAAAAAAAAAAAACACTGATACGTTTTGAAAAATGTATCTGCAAGATCTGTATAAATACAGTAGATTTAGGCAGTCTAAAATGCAGTGGAAAATGTAAAACTTTGGTTTGTAAAATTAACACCAGGAGTTCAAGACAAACTATTCATGTGTCTTTTGACCATGTCATATTTCAGATTATGAACAAATCTAAGAGAATTAAGTAGATATAAATAAAGCAGAACTTTGATTTTCAAACCTTTTTTTTTACTTTTAGTTCTGAAAAACTGCAATTAAAGCTTTTTGAGAAAAAGGAAATGAATTATCGGTAATATCTGCAGCTCTGTAATGATATTAATTTTTTTTTATTATTTATTTATTCTACTATGTTGCTGGTATAGTCTACTTTTTCTCACATACAAGCACCTATTTTATATTTAATTTGTTTTTTCATTACAGAAAATTGAATTTAGAACACTGTATCCAAAGGCATTAAAGTCATAAATATATTTCAAATAATAAAAAAACATTAAAAAATGAGGCACCTAAATTAGCATGTAAAAAAGTAGCACGTAAAAAGAGTAAAAGATCTGTAACACAATAGTGTAAATTAAAATAGAAGCAAAGGCCATATAAATTGTTTTATGCACATAGAAGAAAACTACATGATTTTGTGCCTTACTAGTCCTTTTATGTGGTGCCTGCATTAGTTTTCAGTTTTCAGGCTAAGGACATTTTTAGCAAGTATAGAAAATACCTATTTATCTTGCAAAAAATCAGTGTACTTGTCACTTCCTGCAAGTGTAAAAGACATTAGATGACTAGTCCCCTCAAGCCACCATGTAATGGAGATAAACAAAGGCAAACTTATTTTGAAGTTCATCATGTGTGAGAACCATGGCTATTTCCATACACTGTAGAAATTAGAGTAGACATAAGGGGGAGAAAAGAGTGGGTTTTTTTCGTGAGCCAAAAAAAAGAATGCAGTCATAGCATCCAGGGACTGCTAAGCTGCAATGTATTAATTTTTGTTTCTGGTTTTAGATTTGCTTTACTTTTCTGCAAATGTCCTCTTACATTGGAACACTGTAGGGTTGATTTATTAAAAGGAAATAGGATGTTCACTCTGCAGGGGAATTTGCACTTTGCAGGGGAAGTTTCCCCACGGTTTATTGAATGGGGTACAGTTCTGCTGACTTCTATTATCCAATCACGTCCAAGCAAAAATCTTCTTTTTTATTTTTCTTGCAAATCTTTTGAAAGTGAAATTACAAACTATTTACCAAGCTTAGGAGAAATTTCCATAAAAATTGCAATTTCCCTTGTAAAGCAAACAGTCTATTTACCTTTAGTAAAAAAAAAAAATACGAAAGAAAGAAAGAAAGACTAGATGAAAAGAAAATATACTGTTATTGTGCAGTACTTCCAGAAAAATTAGCTTTTCAACACTTACACTGTCAAAATTAATTTGCTATTTGTGTACTCTTTTAAAGTGCATTGACATTTTTTTTAAACCTAACAGGAAAATGAAATACTCTCTTTGCAGCAGTTTCCCTACTACTATGCAATTCTGACAGTGTTGTTAATGTTTACTTTGAGTAACATCACCGAGTGTTCTTGTTGCTTAAAGCAAGCATACATTTTTAGATATTTCTTTCTTTATTATGTTGAAAACTTAATGACATTTTTAAAGATATCTTTACTTTTTTAGCCAGGTAAATATGAAATATTGCATATGAATATTTTATATTTACATATCCATCCAACAGGTTAAGCTCTGGAATCCTAAAAAATAAAAAAACAAGCCTATATTTTTAAAGTGCTTAATAGCTCAGCCTTATGAGTAATCCTACTTTCACAGACAAATTGAGATAACACCTATTTTATATTTGGTACATGTTCCCATTCACATAGCATAAGCTAAAAAAAATTAAAACAAAAAATGCTTCCTGGAATTTAAATTGTTTGTACGTGGGTTAGGGTTTTAAGGGTTAGCATTTCTTCTAGCTTCAATTTTTGAAATGTTAGGAGGGGCTGATAGAGATGGGGGTCTACGGTGGCTTGCCCATTGTATGTTAATGACACTTCAGTCCCTAGCCTTTCGATAAGTACAGACCACTGTGAAATGGCTAAGAAAAACCTGGAGTCAACCATCTTGCCTGAACAAAACATAAAAGGTAAGATTTTGTTATTTTGAAGTTATTTTTCAGAATGCTGTGTGAACAGGAATGCATAACAAACATATAGATGGGCTTTCTCAAATGTGACTGCAAAAGTGGAAATACACTTTAAAGTCATGGATTGTTTGTCACTTTAAAAAAACCTAATGCTCTGTGAATCCTGTGTCATGGGTTCACCCTGTATTCAATATTTATTTTTTAAATAAAAACTTTATATACAATTTTAAAAAAATTGTTTAAGAAACTAAAAAAAATCCAAACAACCAAACAAACATTATACTTCCTTTTTTAGGTCATTCTGATTGATATGTCGATATGTTACCTTACCTGACAGATGCCTTTAGGCCAACTGTGAAAGGCAATGTTAATTTAAAGTGATGACATAAAAAAAAATGTTGTCAACCTCCTGGCTAATCAAAAAAATAATCTTCTAATTATTGACATACGGCCTATACAGTCATTCTGGTGATGTGCTCTTTTTGCTGGAAGCCAAACAGTATCAGCTATACTAATGGTTATACTTCTATGATAGGGATGAGGTTTCTATTGTTTGAGAATAAATAAGACAGTGTGCTACACTACATATTATAACCATAAAAGAATTATGTCCACCACATTATAGCTGATGATTTTTGACTAAAATGTACAGAATGTTCAGAATTTTCATGTGAATGACAGCCAGACTGACATACAGACCATTTATAAGTTAGTTCTATGTGCTGTGATATGTAAATGGTCATGCAGAGCTACCAACCAAACCAAACAAATTTATTGAAAACAAGCCAAGGAATTTCAAATAATTGGGTTTAGATGGATTGCCCAACAATGGCTTAGATATTCTTGTAATCAGCTTAATATGTGTGATTAAGTATTGTTCACAAATATGTTCCCATTAAATATTATGTTGGTTTGTATAATGGTCTACATGAAGGCCACAGTTCCAAAGTGTGTCAAAGGTCATCCTCCATTAAGATAAGCTATTATGTTCCAGATCTGTTTACAGCAGTACTTAAATCTAAGGTAGTTAATTAAATAGGGACTCCCCTCATTATGAATAACATAAATAAACTACATTACATGAAACTGGCCCCTACTCTCGTACAGTTTTTTGGTCACACAAGTTTTTAATATACATTATCTATATTATCCTAGAGGTACATAACAAGAGGGTGGCTATAAGCACAATGGGTACTGTAAGATAAATATTACACACATATTAGTAATATATAATTTGCTACTCAATAAAATAATGTAGTTGAAAACCAACACATAATAACTACAACACATTTCTTTAATAGGTAGTCCAACAGCTGTTGCTGAACAGCAGCTTTATGGTGTTTTCCACTAGCTAAATTTAAAGTGATCACATATGGTACAGCAGAGTTGAAAATAACTGAAGTATTACATTAACTATTGAGTATAATCAACAAATGTGTTCACCATACTCTACTGCAAAAATAATTTAAATAATAGCCTACAGTCTCTTTTTATCACCTGTAAATGTACTCTGCACATTATCAGGTATAACTTGCTGTACTAAACCTGTTTCTGTTTGATCATTCACTTAGTGGTTACCTCAATTATTTAATATTTTACTCATTGTATTGCAATGTCAACTTTGGTGTATGAAACTGTCCTTCGCTTCCTACAAGTTATGCCTTAATGTCCTAAAATTGAGAAAACAAAAGAAAGACACTGGTTTTATAAGCATGAGCTACTTGCTCAGTTATTGAATTAATATAAGATAAACAAATAACTAAATTTAAGCTACTGACTTTTAAAATACATTGTGTTTGGCTTGACATCTAGCAAATGACAACTATTCTGACAAATATAAAAACTAAAATCTGTAAAAAAATTACAACAAACACACTTGAATATGAAAAAATAAAATAAAAATAATAACATTTTAATAATTTGATGAAATATGAAT
>NW_017307002.1:407158-410728 GCF_000935625.1 Nanorana parkeri
GTTCAGAATGTCTTCTGAGATTCCATGGGTCTGTGAATAAACAATATTTTTCTTTTTTAATGACCCATGGGTGGAAAAAAAAAACATGATCACAATCTTTCTTGTAAAGTTTGGATAATTTGGGAAACACTTGATCACACAAAAATAATATAAAACAGTCAAGTTTAAAACAGTGATATTGCATTTGTAATGCAGGTTCTAACTGTACGATTGGCTTCTTGTGGTGACTATAAACATCTAAAGGGCTCAGTGATGTTTTGGAGAAAGAAAGATATATAGTGCTGTAAACAGGCACACACTGATAAGTGAGGCAAAGTCAGTCGCCTCCACAGTTTCAACAGTTCTCCTTCACATTTCAACTCATTTCTCAGGCCTGCTGAGAGCAGAAAGGTCCTTATATTGGCCACGTCTTCAGCAGCAGACTTATGATCCTTCTGGGATTCCACACTAGATGGCCAGGATAATGATGCTGAAAAGTTGATGCTTTTGTTGGTCAACTTGTGCAAATCATGCTGCTTCAGTCCAGTAGATTTGACTAGCATATCCTTTTTCGTGCTATGAGGGGAAAAAGAAACATTACAGGTTAAAATTTGGTATTACAATCTGCATACACATTGGAGTAGATCTCCTAAAAGAGTAGAGAATGTTGACTTAGTGAATTATCATGAATATTTACATGGACTTAGTTAATACACGGAGGCCATGTTTTTCCTTTGAATACCCAGCCATGCAAAGGGAGTGAGAGAACCATGTAAATTGATCAGACATGATTGAATGATTGAAGTCAACATAGTTTTGCTTTATTCATCAAGATAACAACATATTTTCTACTCCTTCAGTAAAATCAATTGCAATTGCAATGTTTCATGTACATGATGTGGTATTTTGACACTCAGGAGTTAATTTATTAAAGAAGCAATTATTAAATAAGATAAATGTATCTTATTTCTGTATCACTCAGATGTAGATCCTCAAATCATCTCTGAATTCATGCTGACACTGTCTTTCCTTCCGGAGGGTGGCTACATTTGCTCCCATGATGGACTACAATCTCAATACAAATTAGTAAACTAAACGTGAGATTGTAGTCTATAACAGGAGTGAGCTTGGAGCAGTGACTACGTTACAACACACACAGAGACCATGGGGAACTAAAGTAGTCACCCTCCTCAAGGAAGGAAAGTGTCAGCATGAATTCAGAGATGATTTGAGGATCTACAGCCGAGTGATATACAAATAAGATACATTTGTCTTAATAGTTAGGGTACTTGAATACATTTTTAAGATTTAAATACTGAGTTTAGTGTCACTTTAAAGTTCTCGTAATGTTACTGCGTATTTTTTGAGAACATTGTTCACTAAGCATGTGTTAAAACAGTGTCATTGGTAAATCAGCCCCAAGTTTTTTCTTGCTAATGCTAATCCATAAAATTGCAAAGCATTGCCACAGACCTGTTTTAATTATACATTATTCAAGACACAAATGAGCATATCTATAAAGCAATGAATGTGACATTCAACAAACATTGCCAAGTGGTTAATCATTCATAATTTAAAACACATACACCAGGAAGATTCATCTTGTGTGAAGATTTTTTGAATATCATATTCACTGCTTCATAAATATGCACTAAAAAGACATTTTGTGAATCATAACTACATTCATTTTAGGAACACATATAAGTGAAATATTGGGTGAAATCTTGAGTCACAGGGACAGAGAGATAATGAGATGCAGTTTTCCTCCAATCAAAATTGCTAACTTTTCAGTAATCATCCTGATGTTAGTTTTCTCATCTTGATAGGCTAATAATAACTAACAAGGCACAACAGGAAGGAGGGATCCAGCATTATTCTAAATATTTCAAAATGAAATGCTAATGGGTCATTATGGCTTCTGGACATAGAAACTTTATTTGTAGGTCAGTCTTCTTATTATATTATGTTATGGTTCAATGCACAAGTTGCTTTATTGTATACATCAGTAGAAATGTAAGAGTATTTTGGACACATAAAACTAAATAAAAATGTTGTTTTGTTTAACTAAAAGCAACCATATTGATGAAACATTTCAATTGGACTTATTTTACTGTTTCGCTGCTGGGCCCTGCACTCCACTTCTAACCTCAGCTGGCCAGAACTTTTTAAAAATGTGTCTCCTTTTTTGAATTTTCAACTGCAGCGTTCAGAGTTTGTTGACCCCCACAAACCATACATTTTAAAAATCACACGATCGGTAAAATAAAAAGACTATGATCTTTAGACATGTGCATTCGGATTCGGACGAATCTGTAAATCAACTAAATTCAGTTGATTCGGCAGTTCGTCTGAATCAAAAAAATAATTATTATTATATGCCCGAATATACTGAAAACTATATTCAGGCATACATAATTTCATTTTCTGAACGTGTGGTGGCCATATTGGCCGCCGGCGTGTTCTGCGCATGTGTGCCGCCGTCTTGGAGTATATCTTGGTATACACCAAGATGGCGGCGCACGAACATTGGGGCCAAGATACAAGATACTCTCCAAGATGGCGGCGTGCATGAGCAGAATGTGTTGGTGGCCAATATGGCCACCACTTGTTCTGCATTTTCAGTGTGCGGTTTCGGAGGCTCGTTGCCTCTGAATCCGAAACAGCAAAAAATCAATGAAAATGTTTTTCGTTTTCATTTGTATCATCTGAAAACAATTGTTTTTGCTGTGCACATGTCTAATGAGCTTATAGCAGAAGGGGGAATGCAGATGATGTAAGGCATACTTAGCTGGCAAGCTGGGAATGGTTTTGTTCTGCCATATGCCTTATGTCGGTGGCAGGCAAAGGGTTAATGTTTTTCAAATAAGAAATGCCTGTTTTGTTTGACAGTATCCAGTCACATTCAAATAGGATTATTACATGCATACTAAATACACAGGCCTAGTCTTTTGTATTCCTTGTTAAAGTGGAAAAAATATGCTGACCTGCATACTGAATGTGCAAGACAAGGAATGAACCACTACAACAGTTTTAAGCACAAAAACTCCTTCTCGTTATATACCATCTGCATCACTATAAATGATATATAATCCTGACAAAAAGTGTACATGCAAGAAAATATTTTAAAGAAACATTTGAAAACGTACATAGCTCCTTAAGAAAACACTCAGAGAATCCGCCATGAATAAAACAGCAATTAAAGGTGTTCCAATGGACACCTGTGTTGGATGCTCCAGGTCATATATCAGCAAATGAAATGCAACAGTTGGTGAAAAATGTAACGAAAAGTAGGTATATCCCCTATGCCAATACATATAAGGCAGTTGGTGTAGCACATAACCCAAATTGCAAGGGCACATACCTTGACAAACTTATATGTCAGGAATTCAATTGTGCAGAAATAAATATATTACCCAACAATAGGTAATGAACTTAGAGAGTACCCAACACATTACAACAGAATGGAGAAAGTCATACCCTAGTACATATGATGTTATGATAAATATACTGTAGATAAACTACATAATCATGCCACAAAACTTCTGATGAAGCAGCGGATGGCCATGATATGTGTGGAGTTTAGACACATGA
>NW_017307002.1:410740-417062 GCF_000935625.1 Nanorana parkeri
ACATGCTGGTTTATTAGTTCTGGGTTGTCCTTCACTTATTTACAATGTTAAAAGGCTTATTGTAATATATTTGGGAGATTCTTGAATGTCATTCTATTGTGACATGTAGATATTATCGTGTCATATGGAGCAGAGGATCTCTCTGCCTATGCTTCTCCATTTAGTATTATAAAATATATCTCTGATTTAACATTTACATAAATTGAGTTGGAGAGAAAAACACTGAAGCATAAGTATATAGTTTATCTATAATTATCATCACATGCACTTTACATTCTTTTGAAATGTCTTGGGCACTCTCTTTTTTCATTATCTATTGTTGGGTGATATATTATTATTTAGTTATTAGTGGTATTTATGTAGCACTGACACCTTATGCAGCACATTACATAGTTGCACATGCACATCAGTCCCTGCCTTCAAGGATCTTACAAACGAAGGTCCCTTTCTCACATGCATACATATAGGACCAATTTAGACAGGAGCCAATTAACCCTCCATCATGTCTTTGGAGTGTGGGAGGAAACCAGAGTACCTGGAGGAAACCCATGCAAGCACAGGGAAAACATGCAATCTCCTTGCAGATAGTAGAGCCAAAATAAATCTCACCACTCCAATTACTTAGCAGCCATCAGGACTCCCCAGGTGCTGTTCTAATAGGTGTGTCTTCACCTTGAAATGTAGTACTACATGAACAGACCGCACTATCTAGAGAATTCCAATACTTCAGACTTTATTGAAATTCACAGCAAATCCATTGTAACAGTTGTACCTGATGGGGGGTTTGCGGTGCAGGTATTTGCTGTTACATACACTGTATTATCTGTGAATTTTAATTAAGTCTGAAGTATTGGAATTCTCTAGATAGTGCAGTCTGTTTGCCTATTACTACACTTCTTGCAGATAGTGACCTGGCTGGGACTTGAACCAGGGACCCCCAGTGCTGCAAGGCAAAAGCACTAACCACTATGCCACTAGTGGTTATTATTTCTGCTCAGCTACATTCGTGCCATAAGAGTTTTTGTATGTCCCCTTGCAATACGTGCTTGGTGTATGTGCTACACTAGACCTATACGTTTTTAAACACCCCCATAGAAGAAAATATTTTCAGTGATAAAATGGCACAGGCAACATGCCAAGCTGTATAGTGGCTGTGGCCAAATTGCATTTAAAATGGTAAGGTCTTAAAGGGACATGGTGAAAAAAAATGAGCCTCATAGACACATTCAACACTCAGCACTATCATTTAAAAAAAAAAAAGTATTTAATTACATTGCTTTTTGGCCTACCTTAAAGAAGAACTTCATAAAATAGTCAATCAGTCAGACAATAAAAACTTTGGTCAGTGACAGACTGTAAAGGTACACCCTCTTCCCCAGCATTGGTGGCCAGTGGCTGGTTGTAAAAACAGTAATCCCAGCATTGGTGGTCAGTGGCTTGCTGTAAAAATAAGGATCTCCCCCCTACTTTCACACAAGGCCCCACCTTCACATCAGATGCCAGCCCCTTAACATCTGAGTTGCTCCCTTATTTATATCTGGAGTACCCGTTCATATCAGGAGCCCCCATACACATCACAGTTCCCCCTTCACATTGAGTCTGCCCTTTCCCAACAGAAGCCCCCCTCCTTTAGATTAGAGTCTCCCTTCACAATTGGTCGGGTCTTTTCTGCCCGTGCGTGCCCGCCAGGGGGCGCGCGCGAGCAGAAAAAAAATGCCGTCTGGAGACGGCAACCCGCCAATGCTGAAGTACCGTCCGTCCGTTTTTTACAACGGGCGGACGGCAAGTGGTTAACCTAGTGCCACATACACATCAGACTCCCCCATTCACATCAGTGGTTTCCTTCCCTCTTTGCAGTGCTCATTTGCCCACTTCAAATGAATGTCTTCAGTCCTCCCTCCATTTCTGGAGCCCCCTTTACATCAGAGTCCCCCTTTCATGTCAGAAGCCCCCCTTCATCCAAGACCCACCTCTTCACTTCAGGAGTCCCTGCTGCACACCAGACTCTGCCCTTCACATCAGGAGTGCCTGTTCATATCCTTAGCTCCTACATTCATATCAGGAGTCCCCCCTTTGCATGAGAGTTCTCACTTCACATCAGGCGTCCCCACTTCACATCACAAAACTAGCACTACCCTTTAGATCATACTCCCCTTTACACCTCAGTAATCCCCCCTTCACACTGGTAATCCCTCATTTACATCAAGGGTCACCCTTCACATTAGAGGCCCCCTTTCACATCACATAACCACAAGAATGATGTCATGCTTGTTCTGGTGAGATTCTAGGGAATGCTGAATAGCCCATATCTCATAAGAACAGGTTCCTACACTGTGTCTGAACATTATCTTTTGAGATCTGGGTTACTCAGAATTCCACAAAATCTCATCAGAAGTAGCATGACATCACCCCCTGCAGTACAGAAGCTAGGGAAAGGTAAATATATTTATTAACTTTTTGTATATCTATAGTATTTTTTTATGTTTTGCAGCATTTGGCATGGAGGAGAGGAGCACAGTTAATAAGTGGACTTTGCTTCCATTGCAAGGTCTGCTTTAAAAAAAAAAAACCTGTTCGACACTATTTCTTGGGAATATACATGAGTACGTATCAGAGAATCGTGGGATTTAAACTTTTACAAGCCAATCAACTTTTGCATATATGCAAATTTTCTATATTTTACTAAAAGAAGGCAAAAACAAGCAAGATGTGTCAGACAGCATCCAAAGGCAGCCGAGCGGCCCAGCCGAGCCGAATGCATATGCTTCGGCTCGGCTAAACCATGGTCACAACCAAAGCGGGGAGAAAGGTGTGCCTAAGCTGATCGCTCTCCCCGCAAATGACAACAGCTGAGCCGAGCCAGCCGTAGTGTCATGGCTAGCTCCACCAAGTTGTTTTCATTCAATGACAGCCCAGCGTCCTCGAGTACACTGGGTTGTCATTAAATAACAGCAGCTGGCCGAAGCCAACCATGACATCATGGCTGGCTCCGCCTATTTGTTTTGATATGTTCGGGACCTGCGGGCAGACTGTCAGGTCCCGGACAAATGTAAACAGTTGGGCCGAGCTAGCGGTGATGTCACCTATAGCGCCACCCAATTGTTTTTATTTTGCCGGCATCTGTCAGAATATCATTCTGCAGTGGGAGTTAGTTGCGTGCGGACTGGTTGGCAGTTTTTTTGTTTTTATTATTTTGTATTTATTTATTTATTATTTTACATGTTTTTATTTCGCCGAGTTGTTGTGGCCAATGCTGGGTGTCGTGATTGACTTTAGGATTACGCCATTGGATCAGATTCAGATTGGATTCAGCTATTCACTCACTGTCATTCGTCTCCTATGAGAATAGAGGCGAATGGCAGTAAGTGAACTTCTGGAGCTTCAGCTCAGTCGATCCAGATGTTGGATTGGCTGAGTCGAATGTCTTCTGCACTTCAGCTTAGCCGAACATGCTGAGCATGTTCAGCTGTCCGAAGGCAGCCAAAGGCAGCCAATGTACGGCTCAGTTCACTTCGGCTCGGAATAACTCTCTATATAAAACCCAAAGGACAGCCTCCCACAGATGCTATAGTGCAATATGCTGAATAATCCATAACCATAATTGATAAATAATCAAAATCCCTGTATAATCATAATTTACATAAAACACATGAAATGTTATATGAACAGAAAATAAAATATGTGAATTAAGAATCACTGGTAGATTTAGATCTATTAAAGCAAAACTATTTTATTATTTAAATGCACAATAAAAAAAAGAAATTCCATAAGTGCTTAGTTTGTCAGTAGAAGGCTTTAAATGATTATCAGGATACATTACATTTCAGTATTATGTGTGATTTCAGCAGTATGCAACACAAATCAGTTCCTATTGTTAAGTAAATCCTCCAGCTCCCTACTGTTCAGTATCTGTGTAGCATATGATGAAGTTCCTATCTGTCCAGAAAAAGCACATTCACCTATCAAATGATATATAATGACACAAGTATTATGGCATAACAAAAACATCCATAAACATAACACGGTTTTAGTTTGGAGAATTATAGGAATTTCTTATGTGTATGACATATCTCAGCAGATACTCATGGTAGGCCTTTTATTTAGTTTTGAAGAAAAGGCCACTGGCTGGGTTAAATGCATTCAAATAAAACAATCATTTTTTTCCACTCAGCTTTTAAACTAAGTGAAATGAATAAAAATATTACTTTACTTATGTTTTTGTACAAAACGGTGATGTGGCACTGAAAGGCCAAACTGGCTTGAGAAAATCTGGTTTTCTGGTCATATGATATGTGATACTAGCAATTCCCTTCTGACAATAACTATAGAACATACCATTAAAAATCTCATTATCCGAGGACACTATCTCAGTGGTCAATAAATAAACAGATGGGTAGCATTTCTTTAATTATTGTAACTGGTGAGCAGAGACAAGCTTCCGTGTCGGGTTGGCCATCAGCTCAACCCGAACCCAAAGTATTTGCAGTTCTCGAAGGGGTTAACTATGTGGACAGATTTGCCCAGTGGAAATAGCCCTCTATATGCTGAGTTTTCGGTCACAAGAGGACATTAGTAAATGTCTTCCTGTGTCCTTGAAGAGAACTATAGCAAAAAAAGTTGGGCCATAGTCTCCTTCTACTGTGTCAGCTAGCAGATGCTGGTCACTGTGATTTCTCCAGCTGACACCTATGTCACTACTGTGACGCTTCTAACCTCTCCCAAGATTGCACAATGAAGCTTGTATTACCCATCACAATCAGTCACATTCCAGGTATCCTTTTATTATTTGTTTTTTGCAACTAGAAAACCAAATAAATAAAGTTGGCTGGTGTGGGCATCAAAGACATTTATTTCCAGCAGTTTTTATAAATCAGCACCAAAGAGGTCATTATAATACGATATTACATGTTTGCATTCTATTGTATGCCATGGGATTGATTTACTAAAGAAGTGGAATGTTCACTCTGCCCAATAAAGATGTGCTCACTTCAGTCATCCAATCATGTGCAAGGGAATTTTGTGTGCGTCACTGGGTATTTGTGAACTTTCTGCTCAAATGGTAAATGAACCACAATAAGGGGAATGTATCAATACAGGAGCAGAAAGAATCTGGAGCAGTTGCCCATGGCAACCCATCAACATCCACCCTTTTCAAGCCTTACCTGAACAAACTGAAAAGAGAAGCTGATTGGTTGGCATAGGCAACTACTCTTGATTCCTCTGCTCCAGTTTTGACAAATTCCCCCAAATGAGTTTATGTAGATTGTAAACATAAGGAGAAGCAGTACTATGGAAATACAATACCTTTTTAGGCATGCTGATATAACTGAGATTACTTTTTCTGTTATTCAACCATTAACAAAGATAAACAGTAAGGGAACAAGGTATTACCCTTTTTGTGCATGCTGATATCACCAAAGCATTTATCTTATCCAACCTTTAGCAAAAAGAAGTGTCAAGATCCTTCATTTTATTTTCTGTTATGAATGTAATTTATAATGCAGGAAATCTGAATCTATATTACATTGCATTTCACAAATGACACAAGTACCTATTAAACATGCATAGCTATGTTCTACTCTTAATTGATCTGTGATACATGTGGTGACTTAATTTTTACTTCAAAGGTATTTATTCAATTTAAAGAACTTCAGAGGTGCACACAGGGAGGAATTTGTTTTAAAAAAAACCCTGCTTCAAAACCATATTTTCTTTAATGCATGAACTCTAGAGTCCAAGTGATGTACAGCCTTGCAAAAGAATATATAATCAATAGTAGCAGTGTTTCAGCCATGCCAAAGGCATTTTTTGGTACAGACATTAGAGCTGTTATGTGATTAATCTGTCTATTATCTTTCATCTTCCTGGACTCAGCTGAGTGTCCTGTGATGTGGGATCACGCAGTTGATTTGTAACAAGTACCATGGCCATCTGTTACTGTTGCCAAAGAAGATCACAAGCGCCATGTGACTGGCGGCAGGGCATGATAATCATAACTGGATGGTGGATTCCAGTATGTTATTAATTGTTTTCTAAATATATTATGGAGAATTCTTTGTGCAAGCAAATACCTGCATACTGTTGGATTGGCTTGTAACTCAAGGCAGATATAGATCTGTTTGTGCCCCACGAATCAAGTGTTTTTTCGTGTTACAATTAGGGATTCAGATGATTTCACCAGGGGTGTCCAGAACCTCAAATGATAGTATTTTGTTCGCCAACATGCTTGTCCAAAAGCAAATTCTCCATAGAAGTACAAGTCCTTTGCTGTAAAAATACAACCCCCCCCCCACACACACACACACACACACACACACACACA
>NW_017307002.1:417136-452717 GCF_000935625.1 Nanorana parkeri
AAACACACCCCCCCCCCCACACACACACACACACACACACACACACACACAGGCTAGCCCTCGCCCAGTGAACTGGAAAAAAATGTATTCTGTGCAATTACGTTGTGAATGTGGTGAATTATGTTTTGATCCAAATACAGTTTTTTTTGTTATTGCAGCATGAATGTATGTATTACGCTGTTTAACTGCATCATGAACAAAATAGATGTCAGAAGAATCACACAAATCCACTCACACGTTTCCACTTCTATTTCTAGGGCATCAGAGGTGTGGAAAAAACAGTCATCTATAGCAATGACCTGTTATTTTGTGGGGGGCTCTTTCAAAAGAAACACTGGAAAAGGAGAGTCATAACCAATAGTGATGAGAAGATTTAGCAAACACCCTAACACTTAAGGGCAAACTATAATGGTTCACTGAATTTTACATTTGTTTGATGTATAAAAACGATGTATAAAATAAGAAATGATGTATAAAACAAAAACACTTTAGTTTAACTCCTAATTCCTAACATGTAAACCCTGTCAGGGTTATATTTGCTACTGGTGTCCTGCCCTGTAGATACAACAAAATCTTTGCAATGTGAGGAAATCCCCTCATATACCGTTGCCACTGGAACAAGTGCACCCATTAGAAGACTTCCCTCCTTTCAGTCCTGGTAAAAATCGTTGTTAGGACTATTAGGGGTCTATTCACAAAGCTGCCGAAGGATCTGGCCGTAGCTTCGGCCGATCCTTCGGCTAAGTGAATATCCATAATGGGACAGAGACTGCAATAAAAACCTGATCGCGCTTCTAACTCCTCATTTTTTCATCCAACCCAGAGCTTATGGTTCTGCACTGAACAAAACTAGTACCAAGGACTACTTGGAACAAGCAGATTTAGGGTAAAGAATTCAAGCTTAAAATTATATTAAGCTTACTTTGTAAACATATATTTTCCCTCATATATAATATTATATATGTATTTTTAAGCTTCACATTTTATTGCAAAATATTCCAAAAGATAATGTAATTTTTTACTCTCCCTCTCGATCCATGCAATTCTAATTTTATTGTGCTTTTAAAAAATCTCATCAAGTAAAATGATTGCATTCCTTGTTGAAACAGAATCGGTTAAAAATAGCGTTCGCTTTTCTGCACTGCTTCTATCGCATTTCGGCAATACAGCCTATTGTATTATGTGGAAAGTGAGAAATCACCACTGCTCAGATTTTTGTTTTCAACATTTATTTTCCTCTAAATAGTTTTATGCATGTGTCAGGAAATCCATTTTGCTTTAAAATGTGTGAAATAGATGAAGACTCCATGCTGCCTAAGCCATCAAATTCATGTTGTGACAGAACCAGGGAACTTTCATAGCAATAATCCATTTAAAAATCCTGACTTTAATGTGCAATAATGTCTACGACCACTGCATAGAAACTGCATCGTAACAAATTCCCTTAGATAGCCAAGCTTCAAAGAGAGCAGAAAATCTATGTACCCTTCTAACCACAACACAAATTTAATCCTGGCATGGCACATTAGCGAGGATTTCCTTACATGGAAATCAAATGTATGCCCTGCGTGGTGTTACTAAATTATTTTAGGCATGATTTCTACAACCTGAAGCAGAGGAAACATTGATCTGTTGCTAAGGGCAACCAATCAGGTTTTCACTTTCATTTTGTGATCTACATTGGGAAAATAAATCAACAAATCAGACAGACCCGAAGCTATATGTGACAGTTTGTTTAAAGGAAAAGTAGATTATTTACTCTCAGCAGGTAGGTGATTAACACATATTTATACATTTATATAATTTAATAAAAAACGTTATAATTTAGTAAAAATAATAATCATAATTTACTAAAAAAAAACTTTGCTTATGCAGTGCTTTTTCTCTAAAGACGTTGCTCACGTTGAATGAATGGGTGCAGTACCCAAAACTGGTAAACAATGTAACTAACACCTGCATTCCAACACCTTTAGGGGAACATCAGTGATGTGGAGGACCATGGTATACAACAGGGGTAGGCAAAATCCGGCCCTCCAGCTGTGGTGAAACTACCAATCCCATTATGCATCTGCCTCTGGGAGTCATGCATGTGGCAGCTGCCAGAGTCTTGCAATGCTTAACTGGATTTGTAGTTGCACCACAGCTAGAGGGCTGGAGTTTGCCTACCCTTGTATACATTGTTTGGATAAGCACCTTACAGATGCTTTAAGCCATGTCGGCTGGTGATACTACAGCAGGGAACTCACACACCTGTTATTGTAATATTAACTTATATGCTTGGTGTGCTGGGATGGTACATTTTATGGGAGGTGGGTGAACAAGCTCTTCATTTTACCACATCATTGGTAAAATTGATAGTGAACCAGCACAAGCGAACTCTATGAAATGGACAGCAGGAGACTGAGTGAGTGGAAGTTAGCTCTTCAATAGTGCTAATTTCATCTTATTTGGGCATAATTTTAGGATACTCATACACAATGGGATTGATTTAAAGCGCTGCGCAAACTGTTGGTGTTAATATAAATACTATGTAATAATAATAATAATTTACTAAAGGCAAATATGCTGTTCACTTTGCAGGGGAACTTTCATATTGGAGGGGCATTTTCCCTTAGCTTATTGAATTTGTTGAAAATTCACTTTGCAAAGAATACCCAGTCAAGTGCAAGGAAAATAAAAAAAAAGACAGTATTTTGTTCGCACATTATTTAACAGTGGCAGAGTTTCACCTCATTTAGTAAGCCAAGGGAATATCCACTTGCAAAGTGCAAATTTCTTTGCAAAGTACCTATTTATCTTTAGTAAATCAACTCCAAAGATTCCAAAGCAATATATGCCAATAAGACCACACATGAACAAAAAGTGATCATAGCAAAAAGAAATTATCAGGACATAGACTGGATGAGTTAAGATTTTCTGAACCAAATAAACTGCTAAACCTCCGGCTCATGTCATGTTAGCAACAAGTGATCCTTTTTAAGGGGATGCTCGGAAGGCCTCATGTATAAAAACAAGTATTTATAATGCTTCATTTTTTTTTTTCATATAAATTGTCTACATTGTTTGTTTCTGTTGGGTTTTGCAGGAAAAAAAAATATAGAAAAGTAAAAAAAATGATGGGTTTTGCATAAGTCTAAAGGGTTGCAAACCACCTTCAATCAGGTCAACTGCAGGTCAAGCGCATCTGTCAATTAAATCTGAATAAAGAGTCTGAAACTGATGTCAGACTGATGCCATCAACACAACCCCAAACCTCTCCGACACAGGCCATTAGGAATTGTGCTTGACATGACAAAAAAGAAAACCTCTTTATATGAAAATGAAGCAATCCCTGTATCCTAAATAGCACATAGATTTTACATTTAACCAGTTGACATCCGCGGTGTTAAACCCCCTTCCCATCCAGGCCATTTTTCAGTATTCAGCGCTGCGGTACTTTGACTGACATTTATTCCGTCATGCAGTGCTGTACTGAAATGAATTTTATACCCTTTTTTGGGGACAGATAGAGCTTTCTTTTGGTGGTATTTATTCATCACTGGGGGTTTTATTTTTTTACTATATTAAGTAAAAATTACCGAAATTTAAAAAAAACAAACAGTTTCCCCTATATTAAATGATAAAACATTTATTATTACCCAATTTTTTGGTAAAATATAAAAGACGGGGTCACGTCGGGTAAAAAGACAACAGTATTAAACATTTTCTCTGATTATCCTTTAAAGGTAAACTTCTAATATACACATAATAAATAAAGGCTGTTAATTAAAGCCTGATATTTTACTCTCATATACTTTAGAATCAATACATGAGGGTTACATTTACAATAGTGACAACATGACCTCACTGCTTGTACTGATGTACAGTTTTGTAACAAAATATTAAATAGTGAATGAGTCTAGCTACAAGTGAGCAAGTGCTGCTTGCTTTATTTGCAATGATGTGCACTAAAGTCTAAATTCACTATTATTGGTGAGCTACCTCACACTGCTTAGCTTGCTCAGGGCCAAACAAAGCTCATAGGCTGGGTCTCCAGCTTTTGTGGGAAACGCCCAACCCTCTCTGTCCTCTTATCTTCTTCTATGTGTATGGATAGATAATAATAATAATGTCTGTACTCCTAACTTTTCACCACATAGGGCCTTTCATTTCTATGGTAATTACAAGTGTTAGGATGGGCCTGTGGTGGGGGATGACTTCACTAAAAAATGGAAACTTACAAGAACATTAGATAATTGTCAAGCATTTGTAAAAAAAAATTGAGCTGACATTTTGTGTTTGCTTAGAGGCTCTAGATCAGTGGTGGTGATCCTATGGCACGCGTGCCAGGGGGGGCACGTGGGGCCCTCTCTGCTGGCACGCGAGCCCAGGTTCAGGGGCAACCAATGGAAATAAATCCGACCCGGATCGCCTCGGTACGCGATCCGGACCAGTCACAATCAGGCAGTGGCGGCGACCTCTAAACAGGCACATTAAACGGCTGCTTCCTCCTCGCTAGGACCCCGGGAGGCCCCCGCGAGTGGCCGTCTATCCCTGCAAAACAGGTAAGCCGGAGAGGGGGCAATATTTTTATTATTCATTTTTATTAGTATTTCTGTGTGTGTGTAATGTGTGTGTTTTAATAAGTGTGTGTATGTGTTTAATTGCGTGTATAAATGTTTGAATATGCGTGTTTCCCTATTTTGCCTAAGGCAGTGATGTTGAACGTTTCTTAAAGGAGAACTATGGGGTCAATGTTTTTCCACATAGTTCTCATAAGGGTCACGGAAGGACATCAACTAGCATCCTCCAGTCACCCGAGGCTCAGTATACCGTGAGCTACAGCTCACTATATACTGAGACCGCCGCAGCCGGGACAGATCCTGATGCTGTCGAGATCCACCCAGCAGCATGATTGACAGCTGGCTCTGCCTATCTAGAGGCAGAGCCAGCTGTACCCGCCCCCTCCCATGTCCATTCCTCCAGTCAGCTCTAGAGGATCTGAGCAGAGAGGGGGGAATCCCTGCAGGGAGCCTTGAGTGACAGTCACCACTCTCTGCAGGGACATGATATGGGGATTGCAAACAGTATACCTGGTGGAGAATATATCTTTTGTATACCTGCTTTTAATTGCATATCTTTATTGCCCCCTACTGAATTAGCTGAATTCTGAGACTACTATTTGTGAAATCTATTGTCTTATTGGGCTTAATAATTCACATTTTTATAGATAGTCGTAACTTTTTACAGACAAAGGTGAAAAAATATGTAGGAATATTGCATCAATTTAGAGAAATATGCTCGGAATGAAAGATTTTATGTTCCAAATTAATGGTTCACATACAACCTCTTATATAAGGTTTTATTTTATTGTTTTGCAGTATCATTACGATACTTTTGCTCTTATATAGCCAAGTAAGGGTTATTTGTTGCATGTTACTGAAAACCACAGCAATACTATTTTGTTTATTATCCATTATATAAATCTAGAAACACAAAAGTTTCAAATATAAAGTATATCACTACTGGATCAATGGCATTCTTTTTATCTGGGAAAAATAAACAGCTACCTAATGTCGATAAATGCAAAGTAATGCACTTTGGAATTAAAAATAAACAAATGGGTTATACAATTATGGGTATGCCGCTGGGGAAGTCAGAAATGGAGAAGGATTTGGGGGTCATTGTAGACCACAAACTGAAAGGTAGTTTGCAGTGCCAGGCTGCTGTAAACAAAGCTAGCAGGGTCTTGTCCTGTATTAAAAAGGGGATGTATTGCAGGGACAAGTCTATAATTTTGCCACTTTATAGATCATTGGTTCGACCTCATCTGGAGTACGCGGTCCAGTTCTGGTCACCAGTACTAAGAAAAGATGTCCTTGAGTTGGAAAAAGTCCAGCGAAGGGCAACCAAACTAATTAGGGGTATGGAGGACCAGAGCTACGAGACGAGGCTACTAAATTTAAACATGTTCACATTAGAGGTGAGGAGATTAAGGGGGGATATGATTTCCATGTACAAAATGTTTAATGGTGGTAGCAACATTAGCGATAAACTGTTTAAAATTAACTCCGTTACAAAAACTAGAGGCCATCACCTAAAATTGGTGGAAAAAAAATTCCAGCACAAGGGGCGAAGGGGGTTCTTCACAGTAAGATCAGTTAGGGTCTGGAACTCACTGCCACAGGCGGTGATTTCAGCAAATAATGTGGAATTGTTCAAGAAACTTTTGGACGATTTCTTAAGGGACCGTAATATACAGGGGTACGAGTACTCCTAGAATGAGATCCTAATAGGTTGGACTTGATGGACTAATGTCTTTATTCAACCTCAAATACTATGTAACTATGTATCTATGTATGTACCTGTTCATGTGAAAGGAGAAGGAGCATCTTAGTTGTCATAAGAGCTGCTCAGATTCCTTTGTACAGGCTTAGGAGAGGATGTATGGTTAGTAAGCTTAAAGTGACCTTGTAAGCAGGTTATGGACACCCAAGTATTTACATATTCTTAACAAGTAGTAAGTTAGTATAAAAACTGAAATCCAAGGACAACTGACCACCTTCTCCTCCTCTTTGAGGTCCCCACACTTAAAATAGTATGCATACATACCTTTTTTCCAAGGGTCTTCTGGCTGGTCTGGTCACATCACAGGTCTGGCAACAGCAGTAGGTGGTCCTTACTCCTGCACCAAACAATTCACACATAGTGCTGGTTAGTGCTGCAGTACCTTGAGTTGTGTCCGTGACAGCCTGGGTTCACATGAAGTAGGTTGAATGACACTGCCATCATTCAACCAAGGAAGAGGAGCACCATCTGGTGGAGGAATGGACCTTCTGCTGGGGACAGTGTTACATTGAACAGGCGCATCACAATGAAAACCACAATTTTATTTGTATACATGATGTGCTGCTTATTTTTAACCTTTTCATAGAAACTGGAGTTCTGATTTAAATCAACCCTTGACTCACCACTGTAGGCACTGTGGGACAATTTACTGTAAATTCAAAGTTCACAGCAGAAGCACTGAAGTTGTTTAAATAATTCTCTCAGAACCTCAGCTCACCCAGCTCCCCCCTTCATGAGCACCTGCTGTGTGTTTACATTAGGAGGCTGAACAGGCACCCTCGTATGAGTCAATCATTTCATTTTATAGATGAAACTGCGCTTCCAGATATTGTTATACAGTTGAATTATGCTTGCAATAATTATCTCATGTCTTTGACTTGCTGTAGTGTACAGAGCTTCACCAAAAAAAAAAAGCCTATGGTAAGTCAAATAATCTCTTCAGGTTTAGCTTAGTAGTCCCTGGGGACTGATCTTTCATTGTTTTGCACTGGTTGACTCAGGGAGATTGAGTGCTTCAAAAGTCAAGATGTGTATGATGAGATGTTTATGAGGTAAAGAGATGGGGTGCTTATTATTTAACCCTAAAGGCCAAAGCTTCATGCTGGATCGTTATAAAAAACAGAAAAAATGGTAAGCGCACTACTGTGGATATTGATATATGCGGTTAGTAGTATAGGCTGTGCAGACTCCTTAAACAGGGAGAGGAACCCTGTGTGCAGAATTAACAAAGAAAGACCAAGAAAAGAAGCACTACTACCCACGGCTTACAAATGCATAAAAAGTTAAATTGAGTGTAATTCATGGAAGGCATGTATGAAAAAAAGTGGAATAATAAAAACGACTATTGCGCCGCACATATTGCATATCGCCACGAACATTAGAGTGCGAGCAATAATTCTAGGGCCATCAATCGAATATAACACTAAACTAATGAGCAGTATAAGCTATTAAATCATCACCTATGGGCAATTTTGGGTATTGTAGTTTTTTGCGGTTTTGCGGGTGCACACAATTTTAAGACTTGACATGTTTGGTACCCATTTACCCGACGTGACCCAATATTTTATATTTTGCCAAAAAATTGGTTAGTAATAAATGTGTCATAACATAATATAGGAGAAACCGTTTTTTCCCAAATTTGTGGTAATTTTTCCTATAAAGTGACATTAAACCCTCAGATTTTTTAACATAAACCAATACTGTAATGTGTGCCTTACTGTAATCTCTTCCTTTTAAATCCTCATGTCTTCTCATGCTTGGGGAGAACTTTCCTTTGCAGCTGAGTGCCTCTTCCAGTAGTGCTGGCTCAGGTTGCAAACCTACACACACTGTACAAAATTCACTTCAGTACAGTGTTGCATGACAGAATAAATGTCAGTCAAAGTACTGCAGCGCTGAATACTGAAAAATGGCCTAGACAGGGAGGGGGTTTAACACCCCGGTCTTCATGTGGTTAATAAAAACCCACCCTGCATACCCTTTAACTGTTCATCAAAAGTGCATAAAGAGTTAAAAAATACATATTTAAATAGTAGTTCAGTTTGGAAAAAGGGCTATCCAGTCCAGCCTATGTGTGCGTATGTGGTGGTTTGTGCATGTGACAGTTTGTTTTTTAAGAGTATATTATGTATAGTGAGAAAGACATCTAAAAAACATTTTTAATTTGTCAATACTCCTAGCTGGCACCACCCCTTGGGAAAGGGAGTTTTACATTTGTGCTGCTTTAAACATATTGAACCTCCCCCACAATTACAGATTAAACCTTCTTTCCTCCAACTTTAAGTTGTGGTCACATGTCTTTGTCAAGGACCTGAGATTAAACAAGCTGTTAGTGGCTTTACAGTCACAATTGAATAGCTTGTAAACAGTGATCAAGGTAAATACTTTTCATTTAGTTACAGGGTTATTCACTAAAGAGTGAAGAGTTTGGAGAAGGCAAGCGAAGTGAACAATATAGGACACCATAGCTGAACTGGAATGTGAGCTGAATTGGAGAATTTTTCCAAATCAGCTATGTTGTCCTCGATTGTTCACTTCTCCTGCCTTCTACAAACTCTTCACCCTTTGGTGAATAACCCTGTTAATCATTCCCCTTAGCTGAGGTCGTCTAGCCTGCAAATTGTAAGCACTCAAATCATACCTTTGCATTTTTCAGCACTGAACTTCATCTGCTTAGTCATCTGCCTAGTCTTAGCCCTTCTCCCTATTGTATTCAGGTCTTCCTATAATGTTGCTACATCCTGTGCTGTAGTAATTTCTGTAAATCATTTTGTATCAGCAAACACAGAACTTAAACTCTTAGTTCTAATCTTAATTTTGTCATAAACAAAAAAAACAGCATTGGTACAATTGTTTAGAAAATTTGATTAAATAATACACTTAACTCTCCCCTTTGCTTAACCATTTTATATTAAACAACTCTAAAAGCAATCCAAAATGTGGGGGAGAATGTGTAAATCTGAGCAAGTGAATGACTTGGTCAAGAGCTCTGCTCCTAACCACTGATATTAACTCACTAAAAAATATACTTTTTCTCTCCAGCAGCCACTAGATTTAAGATGGTGAAGGATGGCAACACAGTGGCCTTGTCTTCCCCTCTCTCCCAGCCTCTCTTTAACACCCTCACACCACTTCCCCAAGAGAAATATTGAAATCTAGAGAGGGGAATCCTATAAACCAAGATGTAGATGCCATACAATAAGATTCCTGTTACTATTTAAGCAGAAATATCAAAGGCCACACAATTACTAACAAACAGATTGCAGAATTGGGGAGAGAACTAAACATGATAAACTGGCACTTGCCCACAATGACATTTGACAGAAAGTAATAACTTTGCAACAGTCTCTCACCCTCAAGATGGAAGATATAGAGAACCAAAGATGATGAAATAACTTGTGTATCTGCGGAGTGTCAGATGAGGTAATGGATCCCCAGGCCTATTTTCTAGGCCTCTCCAGGCATATGCTCTCTTACACAGCAAAGGAGAGACTTGAGTGTGACATAGAGCTCTTCCCTCCAGGCCCCAAGGGAAATTGTCTTAGGGTCCCCACACACCTTACGATTATCGTACGATAATCGCGGGAAATCCCGCGATCGTGCGATGATCGTAAGGTGTGTGGAAGCCGTGCGACCTCTACTACTGTAAGGTCGCACGACTTTAAACTTACGGACATGTTCGAAAACCCGCCGAGCATCGTACGATGTTCAGCGGGTTTGTGGCATGTCCGGACGATAACAGCCGTACGGGCCGGTGTGTGCAAGCGCACACTGCCCGTTCGGCATTGCGGTCATCTGAAGCCCGCCCCCTCGGGGGGCGTGGCTTGCGATCATCGCAAGTACGATCTGCCTATGCAACATAGGCAGATCGTACGTTTTTTTAAGTACCTTACAACCATCGCAAGACAGAAGTCTTGCGATGGTTGTAAGGTGTGTGCCCAGCCTTACACTTCTATATTATTAAGTTAAAGAGGACCTCCTTAGAGCTACCTGGGCAACACCCTATATAATACATGATGACACGAAACTACAGCTGTACAACAACACTGTCCTAACAACCCTGCTGTGATGAAAACAGCTTGAGGGCATTACCGCCACCCTTGCTTCTGAAAAACTATGATACCGCTGGGGATGAGTGAGCTGACAATTCAGGCTCTTAGTTTCATGAGACATACAACCCACAGAGTTTTTGTTCTCACCCTCAGACTGTTGCAACTGGATTTACAAATATTGTTTCAGTCTCATACGTACCACTGTTTGTTTTAATTTTTCTTTTTGGATATAATGTATGATACCATATTTGTGCCTCAGGTATATTTTTCAGTAAATATTATTTACTACTATGGCAATAATAATAATTTTATAATGTCATAGTGTATATTGTTGAGTGTATCAATGCCCCACAGAAAAGGTATAAGGCTATGCTGGAGTATAAGAAGAAAAGAGTAGATATCATTATGCTCCAAGAGCAAATTCGTATACTCCATCATACTTTGATAAGTTCTGCTCTAGGGTCTACCTTACCTTGTCTGATAATAAAACAAGAGAGGTTGCTATGCTATTTAGGAACACCCTTCCAATAATGATTACAAAAGTGGTGCAGGATCCTAACAGTAGATACTGGATGCTGATTCCCTGTGGAATTCCTCATTTAGTTGCAAATGTATATGCCCAAAATGTTAACTGAACTAAATTTGTGCTTAAGACATTTCTCACAGCTATACTAAGATTATGTCATAAGCACAGGTGACTTTAATGCTGTAATACAACCCAATCTGGATTGCTCCTCCACACCTATTTCTATTTAACAATCCCCGGATAGTCCAAAACAATCAAACTTCTTTTACAACATCTACAGTTGTGAATTCTTGGAGTCAGGTGAATCCCCATACAAGGGCCTACGGAAGCCTCACCCTCCTTCTCACAAATACACTATATTCATAGCAGCTTGCCAAAGTGCATCAACGTACATGTTCAAGTTCATCCTTGTTCATGGTCAGATCCCAAATGGTTCAAACAAATCTCCTCTCTCCTGTTTACTAAAAGAAGTCTTTCTCAGGAGACTAAATAATGCCTTGCTCTCTCAGCCATCCTTTATATAACTGTTACAAGATAAACTTACTTTGAAACAAATCTCAAGAGAGATCTTCTTGTACACAACAAACAAATATTGTTTACAGGTGTACAAATGACTGGTTTAGAGGTTCCAAATGCCCTAAAAAGATATACAATCCTAATTTGTTTATGGTTTGAGGTCATGAGTAGAAACCTCATAAATCCCACCCATAAGACAGCATGTTTCATGTTAAAGATCTGGTGATGTAAAGGGATGGAGAGTTACCCCCAAATACTTTCACTTATACATGTATAATTATCTCTGTCCCTGAAGAGTCAGTCTCTCTCTCTCTCTCTCTCTCTCTCTCTCTCTATCTATCTATCTATCTATCTATCTATCTATCTATCTATCTATCTATCTATCTATCTATCTATCTCTCTATCTCTCCATGCATGTAAAAGAATGGATGAATGAATGAATTGATAATTGCATTATTAGTTGACTTGCCACTACATTTTGTTAAAATAAACAGTTTTTCTATCCCTGCATGTAGTTTCAATCCCTATCAACATCAACACATAAACAAACACATATACATACAATTGTAGACATTCATACACATATGCCTCTTTCTAATGTTACCTTCCCTAGTGTAGAAATAATTGTGAATACTTATTTTTATCCCCTGGCTGCTACCTACTGATACATGCTCTGTTGCCATATTGGAAGTCCCAATACCTAAATACCTTCACACACCTACTAAAGTGGCTCTCTTTCTGCTTTTATAGCAATTTGGGAATAGTCATTTGTAGTACATTCTTGTAATGGCGATATCTAGTAATATCCAGTAAGGACCTTAGTTTTGTGGATTATTTCTATTTAAAAAAATGTATCCACACTGTGTACATTTCCTTCTTCTTCAAATGGTGTTTTACCCTCTCACAACTTTACAGACTTTACCACACCCAAGCCATTATTTACGGTAATTTTACTGTAACGTTACTGAAGACATTATAAATACTATTATTCAATCCCTGCTGCTTACTGATATTCTATGCATGTGGACAATTTTTAAAATAATAATTTTGGGAAATAAAAAAGCATAAAAAAACACCAAAATACACATACATTAATATTGAATGCAATAATCTGGCTCACAACTACTGAGTCAGAAAGTTACAGAGTTATTTTATGAACAGAGAACTGTGTATCGCAAAAGTAAATGTTTAAAATTAAAACTCCTTTGTCAGGTAAAAAATATGTATTTCAACTATACATTTAACTGTTTGTTTTGCAGTTTCTCTTTTTTGTACTTTAAAGCAGACTTTTCATCAAATTAAATTAACTTCCTCTAATATTCTTCCTCCCCTGCCCCCCTTTCACAATCCCAAATACTTTACAGCATTTTCCCTAAGTAAATAGTTTTGTTTTGTTTTTTTAAACTTTTATAGTGCTGCACTCTCACTCTTCCTCATTCTACACATTTACATTTTCTTAATACAAAATTATTGGCTTTTATGTTGTAGAGATTTGACAGTGGAAGTGGGAAAAATAAAACCTGGGCAAATGTGCATATATTGCAGATGCATGCAGTTCTTTTTTTTATTTTGCCTTGACATGTAAAGAGTAAAGGCAAACTTTTTTTGACTTTACTTTTCTTTTTAGTCACAAGAGAACATTTGCTAATGTACTCCTGTGATCCAAAGTCAGAATATAGATGGGTTTTGGACAGTGCAGAGCCATGCTGCAGCCGGGAGGGGTCCCGACAATATTGACGGGATTCACCTGACTGTCTGATTGACAGCTAATTCTGCCTCTCTAAAGTCAGTGCCAACTGTGACTGCCCCCTCCTCTGTCAGCCCCTTCAATGGGCACTGGAGAAAAAGAGAGGTCACTACTTTCTGCAGGGAGAAGCTGAAAACAGAGAAATCAGAGGTTTGTCATTGCTCGGCTCTCGGTATATAGAGCTGGGATGTGAGAGCTGCAATGCTTCGCGCTGGCTCTATTCATTGGGAAGAGTATATTTTACTCTCCCAATACTCCTCATTTAATGATACCATTACTACAATTATCTAATGTGAATGGTTCTGTAAATATTATCAATAATAGTAATAAACAAGCACATCCACTGCTGAATGACCACTGTTATAAAGTATTAGATGATACTTTATACAGTATTTATACACTACTACATGGTAATGCAATGCAGATACTTTTAGGTCTGTTTACCCCTGCTTCCTATAATGTTGCAGAAGGAACAAAATATTGCTCTGCCATAGATAGAATCTTTGATACAACACAACATGTCCTTATCCCAGTAGTGGGTACAACTTTGCCATTTAAACTAAATGTTGATGTCAGAAAAACAAAGTAATAGCATTTGACTACTCTTCTGGCTAAACAAACATATCTCTTGTCTCTAGCAATAATGGCATTTTTGTCAGAGATCATATGCTGGTCACAAGTAAGAACAAATGACTAGTATGCAAGAATGTTGCGTAATTCTGGAAAATATTATCACCTTATCTTATTTTCTAAGTACACTTTTCATATGTGTGTGTGTGTGTGTGTTCATACCTCCCAACTGTCCCTCATTTGGAGGGACTATCCCTCATTTGGAACCAAATAATTTTGCCCCTCTTTCATCTTCAGTTGTCCCTGTTTTGGTCCAATGTACAGATATCTATGAGAAGGTTCCTTTTCCAAACCAAAAGTGTTATTCTGCACAAAAAAACCTTTATCTTGTCTCAATATCAATAAATGTACTTTTATTTTTAGCACACTTTCCAATCCACAGCTTGTCCATAACAGCTCATACATAAATTATACATCAGTTCCCCACAAGCACACCATGGCACCCAAGCACACCATTTCACTGTGGGAAGATTAGGTCTACATTTTTCCCCTAAGTCGTTGTCACCTTCTGCACAAATGCCATACTTCATCAATAAATTAGAAGAAATGACAATGTGCTGTTTCCTACTTCAATACTGATGAGAACTCCACCATACAAGAGATACACTTTTCATTGGATTAGATGCATACATGTTTTACTGATCTTACTTATTTTCCCTATAAACATGACTAAGAAATAGGCCATGGACAAAGACTTGAGGAAAAGAGCTACATTCTCTACTGGGATCAACAAGTAGCAATAGTAAGAATAAAAGCCTTTTAAAAACAGCATTCATCCAAGTTCAGGTAAAGCCTTCATGTCTAAAAATTCTGAACAAGAATTCCAGAAAGCAAACATTAATATCATAATTAATGTCATTTCATGGTGATATCATTACTGTTTACTGGGACCCAATGAATCCTTTATACACCTCCTTAAAATTCTGCATGGCCACATAAACCAACAACCCTGGATCAAAGTCTTATTTTGTAAGATGGCACTAGTCATGGACCGGAGCCAAACTGAATTATTATATGATACATGTTTAAAAAGATATAGAGGCTTGTAGTATGAATAAAGACAAACTTTTTTAGATTTGGATATGGTGAAAAGGGCTTAGAACCACCATCAAGTTTGTATTGTTGTCTGTGTCCTTGTTAGGGAGATTCATTTTCTCTAATTGTCCTGATCACCAAATTCACTAGAAATAAAAAATGACGGTAGATAAAAAATTTGGTGTTGCCAACAGAACACCAATGAATAGAAATTATTCCAGTGGGGGCATTTGTTCCAATAACATTTCCCTCACATTGGAAAGGTATCCCCTCACTTGTAGAGGAATTGAAGAGAAATATCCCAGATGCCAAAAAAACTGAAAGCTGATTTAACCCTCCGCTCTCTACCCAAAATTAGAAAAACATGCTTTGGCTTTAAATATATTTAAAGGTAATTTTTCAATATATATATATATATAAATATACGGACTTTTAAACGCAAATTGATACACAACATTCTCACTTTTACTATCTTACACCATTCTGTAATGTGCTTTTTATCTGAAAACCAATAAGCAAAGTAGAAACCACAATTTGGATACACACTTGCTGGGTGTTCTTATTTAATTACTAAGAGATGGAAGTTAATTCGATTTCAATACACAAAACAGTGCTCAAGAATTTAATTTTTTTTAACCATAGCCTTAAATAACTGCATACCACCATTGTAACTGGATTCAGTGGGTTTGTTCCTTTAGTAAACTTGAGCAGCCAGTTAGAGGTTACTGCTATAAATCTGCTATAAATCTGGATCTCATCACAGACAAAGAAAATGCTGATGAATATGCGTTACAACCAAAAAGCTTTTGAACCTTCTGTGAGAGTTGTGAAGGTTGCCCTTAATGTTAATGTATAATTTATTTTGCAATATAGATTTTAATGCTTAAGTTTGAGAACCAACTATACTGCCGATGACATAATTTTTTGAAGAGGTTGATTTTGCTAATAGGATCAGTAAAGCATATAAACTAAAAATTAGCATCCTGACTTTTTTCTAACTGAAGAGATTTTCCAGACAGGTCTATGGCCTAATTTTAGAATGCAAAGCATATGTACAAGCTTACTAGATATTAACATGTATATTAAGGTTGTAGATAAAATATAGGCTTAAAAAGAAAATGTATCTAAAGATTAAATTATTAAATAATACATGCCAGCAATCAACTCTTGTGCCTCTCGCTTTTTCAATAAATTGTCTTTCTACAATTGACATTTAAAAATTAAAAATATAGAACAAAACTTTGCAACAATCAATGGAAAGTTTTACATAATCTTCATACATTTTTTTCAGGACACCAATTTCCATAAATGTGCCAAATCTATACTTTATATTGTCAGTACATAACTTATTGTCACACGTTTTCCATTTATCTGTTTTGCATGCTTCAATTGCAACATTTGATAGTCAGGAAGCTAAAGTGTTAATAGAAAGTTATAAATAAAGAAACTGCCATCATCTAATTTAATAATAAAGACCATTATCATTCATGGGTGATATTATTACATTCATTAAAACTTGTGAGTGCATTATGATTTGTTTGCATATTTTAAGCCTACCTGTATCTCCCTGTATCCTAAATTTGTGTTTGCAACAGAAGTGTAAACATTGACCATGTAGTCTGTATTTCTGCACAGGAGCCTCAAGCTTTAAGAGGGAACAAATACTGACCGTACACTGATCAGGTTACATAGTAGTCTAGGTGCTATAAACAAGACTGTACCCACCAATAGTGATGCAACTAAAACCAATTACAATCAAAAAGAACAGATATAGTGGTATGTGGCAAGGAGTCAAAGCACAGCTGAGAGCTCTGCTAGGTACAATAATAGCCAAATGTTTGTGGACACCTGACAATTACACCTATATGAGCTTGTTAGACAACTCATTCCAAAACAGCGAGCATCAATATGGAGTTGTCCCCCCTCCTCCTTTGCAGCTATAAGAGCCTTCACTGTTCTGGAAAGGCTTTACACAAGCTTTTCGTGTGTGTCTATTGAACTCTTTGCCCATTCTCGCAAAAGAGCATTTGTGAGGTAAGATATTAATGCTGGATCAGAATACCTAGCTTACATTTGTCTTTCCAGTTCACTCCAAAGGTGTTCAGAAGGTTTAGGTCAGTGTTCTGTATACCACTTGAGTTCCTCTACATCAAACTCATCAACCTATATCTTTATTGAACTAGCTTTGTGCAGAGGGACACATACAAACTGGAAAAGACCTCCCCCAAACTGTTGTCACAAGGTTGCATACACACAATTGTCTGTGTGCATTGTAACTGGAAACACCTGGACTTAATAATTTGGAAGGGTATCCAATCATGTTTGCCAATATCGTGTAGATATATTTGTTAGGTGACTTTTGGCCATCTAGAACAATATGCCAACAAAATACATCATTCTGACCAGAGAATATAAACATGGCACAAAATGGATAGGTGTTACCAGGCAGGGGCAGTAAATCCATTCCCTACACAGACAGTCTTTGCAGTCTATACCTGCCCCTGGCATTAGCGTGTTGAATATTAATTAGCACTATTACTACTAGTCTACACATAGCAGCAACAAAAGGCTAGGGAAACTGTGGAATAGTGCAATGAAACATTGTAGACAGTGATGCTTTTCTACATTTTTCTTCCACTGTATTGAACAACATTGCCTTGGGTGCACTTGTTATAACCAACAATACACATGTACTTCTATAGAGGGGCTAGTTATATTTCATTAAGTTCACTCTAAAAGATGGGATGGCTCATCTGCTAATTGATGGGATTGCTTTCTGTGAACTGCATTTTGACAAGTCCTGTCAGAAATACTTTATTTAGAATCTAATGGATTGTATTCAATGCGAGTTGAAACTTCCTATTCTGTTAGCATGTTTATACCGCAGGGCGAGCGCAAGGCTTTCCAGACCTATTGCTTACAATGAATAAAGGCAGTTTTTTTCTTTTGTAATGAGTGAAGTGATAAAGAAGTAACTTCTTTTTTGTTATAATAAAAAATATAGTTCATAAAATAATCTATTTATATTCATCTAATAATCAAGTAGTTTTAAAAAAAATGCATAAATGAATAAATCCCAAACAACACTAAAGCACATTAAAAATATCTAGAAAGGTTTATGAATGTTTAATAGAATGACCACATTCATTTTCAATCTGCTGATTTTACATTGTACACATGAGCCACAATTCATTGATCCTCTTAAATATACTTGTGCCAATTTGGATGGAACCCAAAATTCATGATTTACATGATCCACTGTGAATCAAGCAAACTGCAATTTAAATATTTAAGCAGATTTACCTGTTCCCATAGAGTGATGATTTATTAAAATAATAGGTTGTTTACTCTGCAAAGTGAATGCTTATGGAGGCATGTTGTCAGTTAGGGAATCAATTCACTTTGCTCTCTATATAAAAGTAATATGCATGTGTACAATAAAAATACAAAAAAATATAATATAGGAATTATCAATAAAAGTGTCTTGCAGATGAAGAGATAAGATGCAAATTGCCAACTGTCATCCAATGGCGTTCAATAATACTACAGGCCCATTCAAACTGTTGCTGTCCGGTGCATTGCTTTAACATGCATTGCATTAAGGCAGCCCATTTATTTAACCAGACCACCTTTAAAATTGGACATGCATTCTTTTTTGTAATGCACTTCGACATAACGTACACTACTGTATTAGGAATGTTGGGTTACCATTAAGAATGCATGACACCACACCACATCAACACATGTAATGTGCATTATTGAGGGTTGCAGTAATGCATGCTACTGCACCCCAAAAGTGTAAATGGACATATTTAAGGGGCATATTTTGTAAAGCAGTGAATGTTACATTCTCCAGACATTGACAGGTGGATAATCATTCACTGTAATTTAAAATACATGCACTAGAAAGATTTACCTGCAGTGAATATTTAGTCAATGTCACATTCACTGCTTTTAAAAATACCCCTAGATGTGTATGATTGTTCACAATTGATCTTGGGGAAAGCTAAGGAAGAATTTTCTCACATGCAAGGCAAGCATTGCAGGCACATGTGTGAGAGTCATGCAGCTATTGCAGATGGGGGCTATGTGCGCATGAGCGAACATGACCATGAGCATACAGTTATACTTTAAACAAAAAGTGTCATGTTTGTCCATCTGCAAATGTAAGCAGCAATAATGACTATATATAATGACAGTTCAATTGATATAATAGCTGCCATCTGTTTCTCCCACTACGGAAATGTGTAAATGATATTCACAGAATAAAGAATCTAAAACACATTTTTGAGTAGGTTGCCGCAATGTAAGACACCTGTCCAAGAACTAGAATAAAAAGGCTACATAGAAAGGTGGCTAATTATTGAAGAAGTAAGCTTAGCACAATTGCTTTATTATCAGATTAAGTATCAGTTTAAAAAACTCTTCTTAGAATCCTTTTGGGTGCTAATAGTGAACACAAATCATTTAACTAACATAAGACATAAGAAATTTAATAATTCTCTAGCAGTGTTCACTATTACTTGAAAGGATGTCACGTTATTGTACATTTATATTCATTTTTGAAATATGAAGATAGTTAAAGCTAAGATTTTATTGTCTAAGCTATCACTGTAATTTTATATGGTATAATTGTCACTTTTCAGGGTAATTGCTATCAATGTTTCTACGGAACATACAGGATTGCCTATTGTCTTTAAAGTAAAGTACAGTTGAGATATGTCTTTTTATCTGCTAAATGCTAACATGGTTCATTGGTTTAACCCTTTCGCTGCCAAGGACGTATGGCATACGGACCTACAAAAGTGCTTCCAGCTGGCCAGGTCAGTATGCCATATTTGCTTGTAGGAAGTGCAAGATTTTGAGTCTGTAGATTGTGTTTAAATTTCAAGTCTACTTGAGGTGGACTGAAATATGAAACCTGAATAAAATCTTTGGCATATATACAGGGCCGTACCTTTAATGAGGCAGCCTGAGGCTGTTGCCTCAGGCAGCATCTCTTTGGGTCACAAGGGGGTGGGGCAGACAGAGTGGAATGACCACTTTGCTGCACAATGTTTGCAGAGTGTCTGCCACCCTCTTTTCGAACAGAGCTTACCAGGTTGCTAAGAGCCAGGTGGGGACATGTGTAAGAGCCATACACATCTCTCTTTCTAGCTTCTAGCAACCTGTGATGCTCTTGCTGGTGTCATGCTGAGCTCCTGGCAACCAGTGCTGTCACTGATTGCCAGGAGCTCATAGGGTCACCGACCAAAATCACCAGGTTGCTAAGAGCTGGGCAAAGAGATGCAGAGCCCATACACATCTCCCTACTTGCTCTTAGCGGCATCACTCTCCGCCAGCAAACCCCCCACTAATTGTACACCATCCACCAACACGGCTAGGGATGCCCCTGCATATATACACTAAGTAGGTTTAAAAATAGGATGGAAAAAAAACATTAGTTAGGAGGAAGAAAAATGAATGAAGAAAGGTTAGCACGCTCTGAGTTTGCCAATAAAACTGTGTTTTGAGATAAGGCAACCCTGGGTACCGGGCAAAGATATACCAAGCAAGGTGCAAAATAAATCAGGTGCCTATCAATTGTTATTAGTATATAATAGTATATTTATCAAGGTATTTATTATACTTCTGTGGGTTTTTTGCCACCACGCATTTCTACCCATATACCAAAATATAAAATACATGAAAACAAGACCTGTTCAGTTTTATGTTAAATAGTAGTGCAATGCTACAGCAACCTGGCAGAGGGGGTAATTTTTACAAATAAAACCAGTCTGTGTTAATTAATGGAACATTTATCCTGTTTTGCTCTGCCTTCATCACTCTCACAGGATTGACCTTCCATTTAGGGCACTCGCATATACTTGACACCCTTTTTCAGTAGATAGGAAGGTGAAAGATAAGAAATTATATTAGTGAAAACATAAAGCTAAACTCCAGGCAAACTGCTACCTTCAAAGTTTAAATATACATATGTTAACTGTCTTATCCACCAAAGGATTGGTAATTCTGTCTAGCCATTTTGTGATTCAAACAATCAAACAACATAGACAGGACGGTGCTACTACTTTCTTTGTTAGATTTACAGTAATGTCACCTTTCCAGCTGCATTCTTTCTAGTTGAAGTGCTGCTGTGCAGGGAATGACAGGAAGCCAATTTGAAAACAGATTTATGTGCTTATGTTAGTTATAGATACATTATTTCTAAAGTAACACAGAACTACACTGCCTGTCCAGAAAAACTCACAGACTCTTTCATTAGACCGCCTGTAACTTTGATTACGGCACACATTCGCCATGGCATCATGTCCATAAGCTTATGCTACATTTATTTCTATCCAGAGTGCATTCATTTTTCACCAAGATCTTGTGGTGGTGATGGAAGAGTCAGACCACTGTGTAAAGTCTTCTCCTGCACATGCCAAAGATTCTCAATGGGGTTAAGGTCTGACCCATGTGGTGGCCAACCCATGTGTGAAAATTATGTCTCATGCTCCCTGAGCCACTCTTTTACAATTTGAGCCCGATGAATCTTGGCATTGTTGTCTTGGAATATGCCCATGCCATCAGGGAAGAAAAAATCATTTGAAAGAAAAACCTGATCATTCAGGCAGACAGCTGACCTAATTTATTGGGAACATAATGTTGCTGAACCTACACCTGACCAACTGAAGCAACCCCAGAACATAACACATATCCAATGGAAGGCTCTGACCCATTTGCGAAGCTAAATCCACGTGGTGATTTTTTTTTGGACAGGCAGTGTATATTAATGCATTAACATTTTCCACATATTCTGAGTTGAGATTTAACATAAAGAAAGACAGACTGCGCAGACAAAAAGGTGGCTTATTGAAAAATAAACGTTCCTTCTATTTAATGGGTCTGGTTTTACAATTAGATCTGGATAAAAGAGCAACCATTGTGCTAAATCAATGCATGTGTACAGACAGATTGGTCCAACTAATGGGTGGGGACAATCCACCTGCGTTAACTGCCCCCTAGACAATAACAGCAGTAACAGCAGCTTCAAATCACAATTAATCTCATAAGGCAGCACTGACAATTGAGTATACTAATGCTTTTCTTCTATGCATAACTAAACCATATACACAGTGTGCATGTGTTTCACTTCTACACTGGGGGAGGAAAAACCATAACCTGGGCTACCATTGCGGCTGACCACATATTACATTTATTTTACTCCACTGGTATTGCCAGATATTTCTATGCCATGTATTTTCTATACCCTGTACAGAAAAAAAATAATCTTTATAACAAAAATTAAAAACATCAGTCACAATTAGAGGTGAGTGAGAAACTCGATAAGGTTCAAGAATACCACCTGACCCATTACTTTTTTTTAGAGTTTTAATTTAAAATGACTAGACTAAAGATCTGTCAATGTTTGAACCCCTCACTATTCTAATGTCAGCCTAGATAGCCTTCGGAAACATGGGTGCTTTAAAACATATGTGCAGGCATATCAAATCTTAACCCTTGCAGTGGAGTTTCCCCTTCACTGCAAGGGTTAAGTGCTCGTTTTGTATAGGGAGCTAAAAAAAATATGCTCACCAGAAGCGTAATACCGACTGGCTCATACACCTCTCCCTCCAGCCTGTCTCCTCCTTCCAGTGATGGTATGTCCCTCGGCATGTTCACATTCTATACACTGTGTATAGAATGTGATGGCTTACTGGACCTTAGACCGCTGGAGCAAAGGGGAGCAAGGCTGAAAGAACCGGTCTAAGAGCAAGCCAGGATCACTGTTGGGGTGAGTAAAACTTTTTTTGGCTCCCTAGACAAAATGAGCACTTAACCCTTGCAATGGGGGAAGCCACACTGCAGGGGTTAAGATTTGATTTGCTCTGAGTTTTACTTTAATAACATTGATAACTTGAGGTTTCTCCAGTTAAATCAATGGGTTTAGTTCCACTTTAAGTTGGGCCTTAAATATAGTTATTTTGCAGCATCGGTGCTCCAGGTAAAAAAAAAAGGGGTTATGATTGCACTAAATACCAGAGGATCTGAATTTTGAAAACGGTTTTGCAGCAGTAGATTGGGCATAACATTGCTACTCTATACCCTGTTTACCATGACAACAAATTTACATGTTGGCCATAGCAACCAATTAACATTCTTTTTCCATAAAATGAAACCTGGAAAAGGTTGCCATCCGAAACTCCTGAAATTTTGGTTTTATCAATTTTATTGTGTCAGCCCCTTTATATGCATGTTCCTAGTCTAGTGCACCTGTGCATGTGCATGTGTTATATTTTCCATAACAATAGGAAGTCTGGTGAAAGGGAATCAATTGTTAGAATCAGATTCAGCTGTCAGCCTGCGATATATCTGTCTGTTGCTTTGTCCTTTCAGTAATAAAATGGTTGCAAACTTTAGCCTGTTCTTCTAAACAGACTTAATAGCATTTTCAGTGTTCATTTAGAAATTGTACATATGCTAGGATTCTGAAAGGTGGCGTGACATCTAGAGCTGTATTTTATGAAGCATTAAGCTTACAGACATCCGTTTTCAGTGCAGTCTTTGGTAGTGCTGTTCATCTGAAACACATAATACAGCATATTTCAACAAAGGGATTAATTATTAACATAAAGGACGTATCTAACTCCTCTGCCAGGGACAAAACTAAACATGAATACTGTGTTTATATCGCTGACTAATAATGGCAATGAGACATACACAGATAAAGACTAAACAAAGTGATTGAGAGGGGGACTGAGGATAAAAAGTCCAAGTTTGTAGAAACTCTAAAACTGAGGATAAAATATGACTTTTCAACTCTACTGTGTACAAAGTATTTGTTGAATTCAGCAAAGCTAACAGGATTAAGAAGATATGTTATAAAAGCAGAACCTAATAGCAAAATAAGCAAACCACAAACGATTGTGACAATGGAACAAAAAGGCAATCCTAAAAAGGCCCTGACCTAATCTTATGTCCTACTGCCATTTACCTGTATGCTTAAAAATGTATATCTATGCCCACAAACCTAGAAAATATCAGCTTACATGCACTTTTCTTAAGATCAGTATCTTCACTGAAGACTACAAACAACATCCTTGCAACTGACGTAAATGATTTTGAAATTTTAATTTCTCTTCCGAACCAGACACAGTATAATATTGGTTTAATTACCAATTAATTATTAGGGAAGAGCTTCAGACTCAAGTGGACCATAAGTTCAGCCCACACCCAGCCTGTTCAAAGTTCTGCTAATGGGTGAACAAACTGGCTGGATCTGGCCAGTTCGTTTGACAGCCTGAACCTCCGGCTGATGCGGCAGGAAGTCATTCAATTGGCAAAGATATCATTACCGCCTGAAATTGATGTTGGATTGACATCAGGGGACATTTTTTTTTTTTTTTAAATAAAGGACCCTTTCTCTGGTGTCTTCGTTATTATTTGCTATTTAACATTATTTTCTGAATGAGTAACAAGGAGAACTATGAAAGCTTAAAGGGTAATTCACAAAGCTGCCAAAGGATCCAGCCGTAGCTTCTGCTGATCCTTAGGCTCGCTTCGGTTGCGGGAGCCCTTCGGTTCAGTCGAACCGAAGGGCTACTGTACGGGCTATTCGCTATAGCCCGTACAGCAGCCAAAGGTGGCCAAATGGCTCAGCCAAGCCGAAGGCATATGCTTTTGTCTCCACTGAGCCAAAGTGACACCCGAAGCGATTTCACGGCTGGCTCTGTAATGACAGATCAGCGTCCCCAAATGACCTGGGGACGCTGAACTGTCATTAAACAATAACAACTGGGTAAGGCCAGCCAAGATGTCACACGGCTCCCCCCAGTTGTTATTCATTGGCCAGGACCTGCTAGAAGAGTCTAGCAGGTGCTGGTCAATAGGAAACAGTTGGGTGGAGCTAGCTGTCACTGCTAGCTCCGCCCAATTGTTTTTTTTTTAATCTTTATGTTTTTAAATTTTACTATTTATTTAAAAAAAATAAAAAAATGTTAACCTTGTTTTTTTTTTCTATTTTCATTGAGTTTCTATTCTGCTCAGTACCACGGAGGTACCAAGCAGAATAGATGAGCCGAATGTCACACGGCGGCATAAGGCTATTCACTCTCTGCCGTTCAGCTGACCGAAGTGCAGCCGGAGGCAGCTGATGTAACGTTGTTCGGCTCACTTCGGTTTGGTTATTCACTCGGCTGCCTTGTGCAGCTTTGTGAATAACCCCCTTAATGTTGTTCTTTAGGCTGTGATTCTCTTGACTAGGAAGCTCAGCAAAGTATCAGCTAAAAAAAAGCAAGTAAAACATACTGTACATACAGGTCTTCACTGTACATACAGTTCTTCACTATTACACCATAGAATACCAGTAAGGAATGCTTCCCTTAAGCTTCAAGTCCTAGTTTCTTGCAACTTTAGGCAAGACCTCTTAGATTCTTCATCACTTGCATGTTCCCAGACCTGGTCATGGGAACATTTCCAGTACTTAACTCTCCCTGACCTAAGGACCCCACTTGAGGACCCCACTGATGCAGCTCATGCTATTTTTAACAAATCTCAATCCTATGATGGTTGCCAAAATCTTGTGAGAACTCTGCATCCAATTAGACCATGCTAGGCATATATAGTACCCCTTGTAACTCGCTTACAAAAAAATTGTATATAAAACACAGAAACAGTAGAAAAAGTACTTTATTTAAAAAAATAATAAGAAAAATGTTTTCCCCCAAAGTAAACTCACTGTCAATCATGTCATCTAGCAATATAAATCCAGCGACAATCACAATGAGTGATGCCCAACAACTCGTCAGCACGTCAATGTTGCCCAGCCTCAATAACAGACCGACCCCTAGCTGTTGCGGTAACATATTTAGAGCAGCCAGGGATCTTGGGTGAGGTTATTGACCAAATATGGTCATGACCATATTTGGTCAATTACGTCATATAGGATGCCCCCGGCACTTTGTTTACAAACCTAATAAAGTAGGCAGGGGAACTGTTATTTAGTGTCAGTAGTTTATTCCTTTAATTTCACTTTTGTTGGAGTACAATGTACTGGCGTGCAATGTCATGAGCAATTTTAATGGCATCCCCAAGCATGTTATTTAATGGATTTGTATATTTTTAATGTTTCCTATATATATATATATATATATATATATATTCTTTTTTAGAAGAGTTCACCACTATTTTTTTTTTTGCGGATTTCCTGCTGGGTTTGACGAATGTCCAGCAATCCAAACTTTGCTCAGTTTATTACTGGATTTAATTTTTGTCTGGAGTTTTCCTGTAAAATTCCTACAATAGCTGTAAAATAAGCTGCATGTGCTATTTTTTCTCAATTAAAATAAAAATCCATGTCTGTACTATCTGATAATTCACTTATTCGATTTCACACATAAAATATTTTTGTTTGAACATTTATTTCATGGATAACAATTTGTAGGCAGAATATGCCTGCTTGAGCTCCCTCTGCTGGACATTTTGGTGTTTAGTTGGTTGCATTATTTATAATTTAGAGTAAAAGTTTTTTTCATGCTTTTGTTGGATCAGCTATTAAATAGTATTTTTTGTAAATGACAAACAGCTTACTGCTGCTAATATGTGCAAATCCAGAGAGTCAGATTGGAGGTTGTAATGTGATCTCTTAAATATGTTATGGGATTTAATGGTATGCAGGACAAAGGCATATGAGAGACATGCCTGAAGGGGAGGTCATGCTGCTAATTGCTTCAGGGTACAATGTGATTCAGTCGAAATATAGGACATAAGGCATGCAAAGATTTAAAAGGAGCCATGGATAAAAGAAAAAACTGAATTTTAAAGGGCAATTACGGCATAGTGGAGAATAAACCACATATTGCAAGGCTCCTCTCAAATTAATGCATGCATATATTTTTGTAGTATACCATACAGTGAGAAAGAGCGAGAGAGAGTGAACGAGGGAGAGGGAGAGGGAGAGAAAGAAAAACAGATAGACAATTTAAGATGACCATATTTTTGGAAGTGAGCCTCCTGATTCAAGAACTGCTTACGAATGGGCACCAATCCATTCTATTCCATTCCGTAAAAAACATGCAGAGGGGAATTTATCAATCCTGGAGCAGACAAAATCTGGAGCAGCTGTGCATGGCAACCAATCAGCATCCACCTTTCATTTTCAAACCTTAACTGAACAAACTGAAGAGAGAAGCTGATTGGTTGCCACAGGCAACTGCTCCAGATTTTTCTGCTCCAGTTTTGATAAATTCCCCCCCACCGTATTATCAGACATGCACTGCTGCTGTTTGTATCTAAGTATCACAGTGGATCCACTGTTCCAGTAACACAATGCAGGACAGGCAGATGTATCCTAAATAATTCCTAAGGAGACTTCTGTGTCTCTATGGTCACTCCAAGATACAGATACTGTATACTGTATATACCAGAGACTGAGATAGATAGATAGATAGATAGATAGATAGATAGATAGATAGATAGATAGATAGATAGATAGATAGATAGATACTTAGGATGAACATAATGTATTTTTGTAAGTGAGCCTCTTTATTCAAGAACTACTTATGAAGATTGGGACCTCCCTGTAGGGTGAGCATGAGTACTTCTGGACACCAGAGCATGTTGGAAAATCTCCATGTGAATGTGCACCTATCCATTTCACTTCCATAAAACATACTAAAGGTCAGTATTTCTACTCATGCACTGCTGTCATTTGTATCACAGTGGATCCACTGTTCCAGGCACAAAATGCAGGACAGGTAGATGTATCCTTGATCATTCCTAAGGAGACTTCTGTGTCTCTATGGTCACTACAAGAGACATATACTGTATATGAATGATAGATAGATAGAGAGATAGATAGATAGATAGATAGATAGATAGATAGATAGATAGATACTTATTTACTGATATAATAAACACTGAATAGCAAAAATAAGTCTAAAGTAATATCATCAGCACAAAATAATAGTGTTTCCCACACGTAAAATGCAAATTTAGTACAGTACTGAAAATGAAAGACATAACAAGGACAATAGTATAATTTATATTCTTTAAAGTTTTGTTTTCAGAAATACAGCTGTATACACCATCCACTGATCAGTATTTGTGGTTCGGCAAGTGCAGGCAATGTCTGGCCTCCAGCTAAATGAACATCACAGTGCAGCCATATAAGAAACATTTGTTCCTTGTGGTGATATACTCATTAGCTCTTATGGCAAAAATGCTCTAGTTTTAGTGGGGGGTTTTTTTTCTTTTTTGTCGTGAACTTTTATTGATATAATGGTTTTATTTTCTTCTACATTCAGGGTATAGATTAAGTGAACCTGCCAAGTACATATGTAAATAGGAACAACACAACAACGTATAGGCACACTGAGGTATACGCAAGTAAATAAAACAAACCTCTGTGCACCTAGTGAGCCCCGGATCCCGGGTGTAAACTCTACACAGGGCAATATCTACTGCACAAGATAGAGCTAAACTTCTCCCTCACTGAAGCTAATATCCGTCCTTCCACTAATTAAAAATCAGATATGAGAGCTTATGTTGTCAGTTCAAGGTCCTTATCTGTACATGTATGAAGCTTTTAAATAATTGATCATATAGTCCTCAGGCAAAAAGGTTGTCTGTAAGATTCACCTCTGATTGTAGATAGTCAAATCTGTTGCAGATTGAGTGAACCAGCATAAAAAGGTTTTGGGTCACCTAATCTACCTGTGGATGAACAGCTGTAATGATCCCTTTACGCGTATACATACCTGCTTGGCAAATAAATTGGGAAGGCATTTGCTTTGATAGCATTAAAGTAAATCCAATTTACAAAGAAACTGATTGATACAGTCTTTATATTTTCTTAAAGCAATTCACATTACTATACATATATGCAACTGTTTTAACACAACCATGGCCGTATAAAATTAGCATAGCATTCAATCTCAATTGGCTATGGAAAGTATAATGTTGCAGAATCCATTTACATTTAAATCTGGGTAGAATAAGCTCTTTGAAATAAACTTTACATAATTCAACATTTTGCTTAGAGATAAACTTGAGTTTGTATTGAGTTTGTTAATAGGATGGCACTGTCTGTTTTTCACTGTTATGCACAATAGCACAAAGAGGCCATTTTTTGGTTTGCAGAAGTCATAAGAGTAATTTAGCATGTGACTCGGGGAGAACATGTTCCAAATCAGCGAGGGATGACATATAAGTCTGGGTCATGAGTCACACAACAAAGAGAAGACATTTCCTATTTATACAGATCTGATACCATAAATAAGAAAATTAAATTATATGGTTGCTTAGTCATTACGTCTGACAAAAGATAGATAGATAGATAGATAGATAGATAGATAGATAGATAGATAGATAGATACTTAGGATGAACATAATGTATTTTTGTAAGTGAGCCTCTTTATTCAAGAACTACTTATGAAGATTGGGACCTCCCTGTAGGGTGAGCATGAGTACTTCTGGACACCAGAGCATGTTGGAAAATCTCCATGTGAATGTGCACCTATCCATTTCACTTCCATAAAACATACTAAAGGTCAGTATTTCTACTCATGCACTGCTGTCATTTGTATCACAGTGGATCCACTGTTCCAGGCACAAAATGCAGGACAGGTAGATGTATCCTTGATCATTCCTAAGGAGACTTCTGTGTCTCTATGGTCACTACAAGAGACATATACTGTATATGAATGATAGATAGATAGAGAGATAGATAGATAGATAGATAGATAGATAGATAGATAGATAGATAGATAGATAGATAGATAGATACTTATTTACTGATATAATAAACACTGAATAGCAAAAATAAGTCTAAAGTAATATCATCAGCACAAAATAATAGTGTTTCCCACACGTAAAATGCAAATTTAGTACAGTACTGAAAATGAAAGACATAACAAGGACAATAGTATAATTTATATTCTTTAAAGTTTTGTTTTCAGAAATACAGCTGTATACACCATCCACTGATCAGTATTTGTGGTTCGGCAAGTGCAGGCAATGTCTGGCCTCCAGCTAAATGAACATCACAGTGCAGCCATATAAGAAACATTTGTTCCTTGTGGTGATATACTCATTAGCTCTTATGGCAAAAATGCTCTAGTTTTAGTGGGGGGTTTTTTTTCTTTTTTGTCGTGAACTTTTATTGATATAATGGTTTTATTTTCTTCTACATTCAGGGTATAGATTAAGTGAACCTGCCAAGTACATATGTAAATAGGAACAACACAACAACGTATAGGCACACTGAGGTATACGCAAGTAAATAAAACAAACCTCTGTGCACCTAGTGAGCCCCGGATCCCGGGTGTAAACTCTACACAGGGCAATATCTACTGCACAAGATAGAGCTAAACTTCTCCCTCACTGAAGCTAATATCCGTCCTTCCACTAATTAAAAATCAGATATGAGAGCTTATGTTGTCAGTTCAAGGTCCTTATCTGTACATGTATGAAGCTTTTAAATAATTGATCATATAGTCCTCAGGCAAAAAGGTTGTCTGTAAGATTCACCTCTGATTGTAGATAGTCAAATCTGTTGCAGATTGAGTGAACCAGCATAAAAAGGTTTTGGGTCACCTAATCTACCTGTGGATGAACAGCTGTAATGATCCCTTTACGCGTATACATACCTGCTTGGCAAATAAATTGGGAAGGCATTTGCTTTGATAGCATTAAAGTAAATCCAATTTACAAAGAAACTGATTGATACAGTCTTTATATTTTCTTAAAGCAATTCACATTACTATACATATATGCAACTGTTTTAACACAACCATGGCCGTATAAAATTAGCATAGCATTCAATCTCAATTGGCTATGGAAAGTATAATGTTGCAGAATCCATTTACATTTAAATCTGGGTAGAATAAGCTCTTTGAAATAAACTTTACATAATTCAACATTTTGCTTAGAGATAAACTTGAGTTTGTATTGAGTTTGTTAATAGGATGGCACTGTCTGTTTTTCACTGTTATGCACAATAGCACAAAGAGGCCATTTTTTGGTTTGCAGAAGTCATAAGAGTAATTTAGCATGTGACTCGGGGAGAACATGTTCCAAATCAGCGAGGGATGACATATAAGTCTGGGTCATGAGTCACACAACAAAGAGAAGACATTTCCTATTTATACAGATCTGATACCATAAATAAGAAAATTAAATTATATGGTTGCTTAGTCATTACGTCTGACAATATTAGAAGTGCATCAAGTTCAACCTTTCACAGATCTTTTTTCCAGCTAGTACAGAAGAAGGTGACATACTTTTTGCAGCCATTACCAATCTGCCTCAAAGGGCAAACATATCTTCCCAGCTTGAAAATGTCACTCAGAATTCTCCCTAGAATTTTGACCTGCTCTTAATGTATACTCCTAGCTATTAAAGGGCTCCTGACTCTATTATTCACATTTAATGATAGAAGCAGCCACAATCTATTAGTTGAATTTTGTGTTGTATTATGGGTAATAGGGATACATTTGCAAGAAAATAGCTGTAAACCAAAGAGTAATATACTGAAAAAAACTGCATTAAAGAGCAATTCCCATCAGCAAAGAAATCCCCCCTCCCCAACCCCCATAAGGGCTTTAATGGGCTGAGATTCATTCCTAAATTGCCATTTTCTCCATGCCACGCCTGTACTGGAAGGGAAAAGAGATCTCTTTGCTCTGATCTGGCATATTCTCCCACACCAGCAAAAATTGGATAGTTTGATAATTATAATTATTTTTTAGAATGAGAGACTTATTTTTGCACTTCAAAGTACACAGATTAACAGAGCTCATTGCTCTTGCTAGGTCTAGGGTTAGGTTTAGGTTCTAAAGATCTGCTTGTACTGCTCCAGCATTAAAATACTGACACAGGTTTTTAACCGTAATAAAATGCATTTTTTACATACTTTCTAAAAACATAAATGTACATACCTTTAACATCAGATCATTTACAGTTAATCGTAACTACACCTGCAAGCAACACCAAAGCATTGGGAATAATCCAACCATATTGCAGTTTAGCTCTGGTTGTATTGTGTGGCACCTGAGGAATGTCGAGAGTAGTTTTTCCCAGTGTTCTCACAGTCAAAAAGGAAATGACTGTAACTAAACATATTTTTGAAGTCAGGTTTTGAGGCATATCACAGAAGTAATGAACTGGGGTAGTTTCTGGGCAAAAAACCTGACACGCTGGTGTTAATTTAGTAAAGTAGCAAAGAATGTTCACTTAGTAAAGTCGAATATTCACTTTCCAAAGTCTATGTTCTCTTAGCTTAATGAATAAGGAGGAAGAAAGCAAGGCTTTAAGCAAACTCTATTGATAATATAGAGGTCTACTCCCTTTGATCGTCCTCCCATTACTTAAGAAAGGAAAGGACAGCCTGCCTGAATTCAGAGATGTTTTGATGATCTACAGCTGAGTAAAAAAACAAATAAGTTACATTTTTGTAAAAAGTTAAGGAGCTTGAATGCATTTTTAAGATTTAACTCCTGAGTTTAATGTCACCTAAATACATATCAAATACTGCATATAAATGTTTTATATTTACCCTTTTGCAGTTAGCAGGTTGTGAGTGGAAGCTCAGTGCGCCATTGATTCCTGCAGTACACTGAATAGAAGGATCTCAGCTTACATATTTAAATTAGCCAGCTGAATGACTCAGTGGAGGGACACAGCCCCCCTCTTCCCCCTGAGCAGAGAAGGTGCCGTACACACACAGGCCTGTTAATACAATTAGACCAGACTAAAGTTTTTCTATGTCCCCATTAAACTCCAGTAGTAAAATATATGTGCTTGAATTCCAAGACCAACACACTTGCCACAGGCATTATGGTGGATCCAGCGTTACCTTATGACATCTGATCTTATTTTATATTATGGAGAATGCAGAATGAGGATACCCCTATTTGGGCAGGAACACAAAAAAAGCACAGCCAGGAACTTTGGATCAGAGATCTTGCTGCTGGAGTGTATCTAGGATATAATGACACTTATATAATGACACTAAAGTCCGCTTAGACAAAGACTTGTCTAAGCGGACTTCATCTGCACCTAAAATGTCCCTTTTAGTGGACTATAATAGAAGTCCCCAGCACTCAATGATATGTGCAAGAAGTAAAGCACTTTTGGTCACTATGTCGCCCAGAAGAAGGGACCCTGCGTGGCCCCGACACATTGGCTGTATGATGCATGTGACAATTTAATAAAAAGTGCTTTACTTCTTGCACATATCCTCGAGTGCTGGTGACTTCTATTATGGACTGTATCTGAAACGGCGTCATGCGTGTTTTCACTTCGAGCACCAACCTTTCAACAAGGTCTTTATGCTGTATGGAGTGAAGGTGATTTCGTATTATTACCTTTTAGTGGACTGACACTTAAAGGAGAACTATGGGGTCAGTGTTTTTCCCCATAGTTCTCCTTAGGGTAACGGGAGGACACAAACTAGCGTCCAGTATACCGCGAGCTACAGCTCGCGGTATACTGAGACGCCGCAGCCGGAGCGGATCCCGACGTAGATGATGGGATCCGCCTAGCTGCGTGAGTGACAGCTGCCTCTGCCTATCTAGAGGCAGAGCCAGCTGTACCCGCCCCCTCCCCCGTCCGTTCCGCCAGTCAGCGCTGGCAGATCGGAGTGGGGAGAGGGGAATCCAGCCACTCCTCCTGTCACGGCAGAGAGCCGTGACAGGATCAGAAGGTGAGCGAACCTGGTATGTGTTCGCTCGCCTCCCGATCTACTGAGCCGACCTGTGACAGTCTCATTGTCACAGGTCGGCTAGAAATATGGAAATCACTCATCTCATAGTTCTCCTTTAACTAAAAACAAAATAACAAATGTGATCTTCATAACCTCACAAAATATTAAAATGTAAACAGGTGTGTGTTACAAATTACACACTTTAGGAGAAGTGCAAATGTAATTTCATCATGTGAATGTGAATGCATTTTTTGAAGTGTGAAGATGTGATGTGTTTATATTTGCTGTTTCCAAGAATACCTCAGGTGAAAAGCTACCAACCAAGACATGCTTCATAACAGCAAAACATGTTAGCATATATTTATAAGCTGTTCTTTGTGCTTTGATGTGTTCTCAAATATCCCGCTGCAGTCAAACTGCATCATGCAGTTTTGTTTTTTAAATGCAGTATGAGCCAAGGCACATGAACAGAAATATCTCTCTTTAGACAAAGTGCACTGGTGGGGATAGAGCCTCTGTATATCACTCTTTTAATAGCAAACACTACAAAAATATCTCCATGTCAAACCCAATAAAAACATAACAAGCCAGAGTAAAGAAAAGAGTACAAATAGGAGGTACAAAAAGGTCTAAGAAAGAAAAGGTCAGTGAGGAGGGAGGTAGAAAGTGCAAAAATGGGAAGAAGTTGTGGTACAGCTTTACTTCTAAGAAGCAGAACAAAAGGGTGTGTAGTACAAAAGCATCCTATGGGAAGAGAGTGAAGAAATCCAAATCAGTGCTTTACGAGACAGCCCTAAGCAGTGTGTATTGATGGAGAGAGACAAAAAAGGGGCAAAGAGCAATAGGCCACACTTTGACTGCCACAATGATACAGAAAGATTAGAATTTGAAAATTATGTTTGCTGTTTTTAAACTAGTAATATATGCACTCTAATATGACTCCTGAAGGATTCTTGGTGCTAATTCAATTCTTGCATTTCAAGGTAGCACTGAAAAATTTACTAATGAAAATAGCTGTGACACCCCCCTCCCCCTTTTCGAAAATGCCCATTATAAACATTACAAAATGTAAATATTATTGTTTACAACAATTTACCTAAAAATGTACAGAAATACAAAAATATATTTGCTGTTAGCAAGATAGTGTGTAGTGTACCATACACAAAACAATTCACCCACATTTAATTGTTTTAAATCTTTTGGAATTCTAATTGAAATATGTTTTGATGGCTGCATACATATTATAAAAGTTTTTTCTTTATTTTATTGTAAAGCTTAATTTTAAACCTATCTAAATATGGTTTTACTTTTTTTTTTTTTAAGAAATTAAACAGGAAATAATGTATCTGAAGTTTATTTTCAGAACACAGTGAATTGCAGCTACATTATTTCAAAAGCATGGCTTCTTTTAGGAAAAAGTGCACATTTGTGAGGCACTAATGATTTGTAATCACAAAGAGCTATAGAAAATGAACACAAAAAGACTGCTTTGCAAAAAATGGATAACCCAAACATTTTCTTACAAGAATATTTCGAAGGAATTCCAAAATTGGAAAACACAAATGACTTTGCCAAATGAAAGTGGCTTCTGTTGAATTCAATTTGATCAAAATAGTCAAACAAAAATAGAATGTGACATAATTGGGAGTCTTTAGGTGTGGCAGGCATAGTTATCATTTTCAGGTCCTTCAGGTGAAAAACAATTATGTGTTCATTAAAAGCATCATTACATCTATTTTAACTATTGTGGCTATCTGAATTTGTCTTGAGATCATCCTCTAATCGTCTCAGACTGGGTGAGTATGTACTCTTCCCCAATCAGAGCTGTGCTGCATCCACATGTGTGTGTGTGTGTGGAACAGGGAACATGCTAATAGGAGAAGAGAGCCGAGTGGGTAAGTACTAACCTGGCAGCTTGCTGCTGCTGCTCCTTCATAGTCCAATCAGCAGACTGGGGAAGTGTTGCAGCAGAGGGCCTGGCTGTGATTTTTGGTAGAGCTGTCTGGATTATCAAAATAGTTGAACAAAATTACTAATCCATCAGCAGGTAAAATACACTATAT
>NW_017307002.1:453288-472914 GCF_000935625.1 Nanorana parkeri
TGTGTGTGTGTGTTAACTGCATATTTAGCTGCTTGTCTGGAGTTCAGCTTAAAGAAAGCCAGGGTTATAGAGCCCCCTTACGAAAAAATCTGATTTTAAATCATTTAAAAAAGCAAGGGTAATATCTACTTTCCTAATCCTTGTGTAGATCACAGCATTTCTCCCAAAGACTACAGTTTCACAAAGTGCAGGCATTGCAGTTGTGTACAGTAATCAATAGCAATATCAGATTTCAGTAGACTAATGAATGGTTTTTAACCATAATATCTGCTGTAAGTAGTGCACTTCACATACTGCTCCTTAAAATTAAATAAAGGCCACTAAGCATCCAATGTGTGCATGGTGTTCTTATTTCTCATTCAATTTACATTAATTCTCAGCCATTTCCTTTAAATTTCATACCGAGACATTCAGGTGCAGGGAAGGTGCTAGAGTGAAGATGCTGGCAGCAATATTAGGTGTTAAAGTGATGTCTCCCATGCACTGATATTTTCTATTTACAGCGATTCGCTAAGATTCTATATTCTGCACAGATCCACTATGGCCTGACCTAAATTGGCAGGCCATATTCAGGACTTTTCACTGCAATCTGATTTGCAACTTTACACAGCTTCATTTTGTATAGTATCCTCTATCATTCACTTGTTTAGGATCCACATTACATCTGTAAAACCCATTAACAACAGTTTTTGTTTTTTTTAAAGAAAAATATGTGACACTTGATATTCACACGTTTATGGAACAGAAATGCTGGCATTATATGGGAACCCTCTGCATGAAGAAAATATCACAGAAAAATATTAAAGGAAATCTGTCATGGGTAGCCAGAGGTACCTCCAAATACCTGCAGCATCCTCCAAGTGTTTGCCGTTATTCCCAAATCTCAGGCTTCCAGAGTAGTGTGCAGGCTTGCCAGCTTCCCCTGCTTTCCACACATTCCTATGGGCCCATTACTATGATTAGATGCTTCACTGGCCAATAGCAAGGCAGGAAGGGGCAAGCAAGCTTCAACATTACCTAGAAATGGCAGATATTTGCCTGTAAGAAACTAAGGGCCTTCGTTTCTTACAGGCGAAGGGCCTTATAAGAAACGAAGATCACCAGCACTCAAAGGATAACGTCATATCCTTGTGTTAATTCAATGAAAAAAAGAGTCACGTACATCCAAATGCCAACCTTTCAGGGGCCAGGCAGGGTCCCTTCATCAGGGCAACATAGTGCGGTCACTATGTTGCCCCGATGAAGGGACCATGCATAACCCCTGATCTGCACAGCGCCATCCGTGATCATCACCACTGGCACCACTGTTACTAATGCTCCTAATCACTGTAGGGAGTGCAGGGAATACATCTGGATACCATGCTATAACAATAGCCTGACATTCACACATAATGGCAGGGACTTGGATCATGCTGCAGGTATATGCAGGAGCCTCTTGGTTCCTGGACTTTGCACCTGAAAGTATTTTTTTTTTCTAATTGCTTTATACCGATTCTTTAGTTTGTAATATAATCCATAAAACATTGATGAAAACATAATAAAGTAGGAAAGGCAAACAAAAACCATTATAAATACTGTAAGCTGCAATATTTTTATAATGACATTAGAAATTATAGTGAGTTTGCAGTTGTATTATAAATATGATATTTATTGATGAAACTTAATAAATTATTTAAAAAAAATGTTTTACAATAGCAATTCATACTAAATATCCAAAACCCTAAGATCTGAGTGCATGGGCTTCATATTTTACAAATATTACAGCACAGATTAATTAAAAATGAAATATTTCTGAGATGTTGTAGAAGATGTCTCACTTTTCTGGTACCACTGAGAACTGCCTGCACAAAATATCAAGTGAAAACCTTGTCAGAAATGAAATCAGTAGAGTTAAAGATTGCTATTTCTGACTAGTTAAATTAGGAAGCAAAGAAGATTTTACAGTGGAGAGCTACCTATTTTTGTGTGTCCAAAATTGCTCAAATTATAGCATGCAAATGCAAGATGAGATGAATCTTTCTGAAGTGATACAATGCACTTTCTAGCATGTTATAAAATGCACACAGCAAATGTATTAGTAAAGTACACTTATTAAAAAAGCATGAGTACAAATGTTAAGCAACCCTTTTCTTTCTAAGAGGACCCCTAAATGGCAAAGTGAATGAAGTGAAGGCACCCTCAGGGGTATACATGCACCCTTTAATAATTTTACAAGCACCCTGGAACCCCCAAAATCATCTAATCAGTTTCCACCTAGAAAGTGATTGGTATTAATGCACAGATCTTGACATACATGACAAAAAATTAAAGCTGGTGTAATCCCCTCTGACATCCCACAAATTCTTATTGGATACTAAGGCTCCTAATAGGGAGTTGTGGCAGGTGGATGAGTGATGGCCAGCCCTTGGTTTTTGCAAAGAAAGTCAAGATTTGCATATCAAAGTGGCCTGGACTTCTGAGGTCCCGGGGCACTTGCAAAATTATACAAAAAATACATGCAGGAATCTGAATAAGCCTGCACTGTATTCACACTGTCATCTAGCAATCTTTTTAGAACTCAAAGGGTTGCTTTCATCTAGTTATAGGCAGCCTACATTTTTTCAGAATACAAAATGTTTGCATTTGTAGTCAGCAACTTTGTCAGTAACTTTATTGTTACCTTCTTTGACTACTAAATATTATTGTATTCTCATGTTATCAGTCTATACACATACATATACCTGCAGCTTTCATTCTTCCAAATCATCTAAAAAGGATTGGTAAAATGCACACTGCAGCCATGGTGGGGGAACAATTGGACACAGTTAGCTTGTGTTTTATTGTAACATTTAAAATGCATAGGAAATTTGCATAGGAAAGTGCTTTTGTAAGTGGCTTACTTACTAGTAAATTACTGCTAGACTGATCACTATTGAAAATATTTTCATGAAAAAAATGTATAAAACCAATAGGTTACAATAAAACACAATCCCACTGTCTTTTACTGCCCCACTGGTGTCATTGTGGCATGCATTAGACTGGTTTCCATCTTTGGTATAGCTGACAGCTCTCTTGCAGTGCAGTGCACTGCTCACAACATCCTTCTCAACGATTCTGGCTAGATTGACTGTAGTTGAAAAGCCTATCATTATGTACTGCAGTTTACGATGGTCAGATTTGGTGGTCAAACTCTGCATATGTTACTAGGTGTGGTATACCAGCTCCACAAACCGTGTTCCAATAAAAAACATAATTAGGTTAAAAGTTTATTCTTTATGTTATACCAAGTGCTTTAGGTCAATAAACTGTAGGTTTGCTGCACTACCTCTAATTACACACCCTTACGTAAACTGCTTTTATGGTCTAATCCAGCCTCAATCTACTAAACATTATTTATTTCCCAAATATTTTAATTATCATATAGAATATTTATACATACTTGTATAAATCAAAATATATCTATTTTTTAACTTAACATTACAGGAAAATCCATATGGTAACACTATACTGAGAGGTACCCATTAAATGAAGGTATTTAATCAGAAAATAGCCCATTTAAGAGTTCCTGCTTAAAAATGCAATAAACATGGATATTTTCATTGACATGAGACAGCCTGCTTCTGACAGTTGGGCAGAGCCAGCCGTGATCTTACGGCTGGCTCTGGCCACTTGCAGAGAGATCAGCGTTCCTGGTTACCAGGTAACCAGGGACACTGATCTCCAGACAGCCCAACTCTCCCGGGCGCTCCGGGAGTCTCCCGCTATTAGATAGCGGCTCCTGGCTGCCCCGGGAGAGAAACCCTTTCTGCAAGAAAGGTTTACTCTGCTCGATCGAAAAATGGTAAAAAAATCAATTGACAGTTTGATTGTTATCTGATATCATATGCCCGTGAGTACCATTTCATGAATACAGACATGTAAGATTTGTGAAACCATGTTTCTTTCATACAATGTACATAAATATGTTCATTTTAGCATAAGATGACATGCAAGTTACTTACTCAGATATGGTGGCTTGTAAGGCGCTCTGGTGCCAGAGAGTAGGCCATCCAGTTCTTTCCTCTCCTGCGTACTACCTCCTCCGTTCCCATTGCCCACTCCCGACAGCCCTTGTAATGCCTTATCTTTGCCAAATGTGGAAAAAGATCTCTCCCCTCCTGGAGGCACCTCAGGTGCTTCAAACACTTCAGTGTCCGGAACTGAGTCCATGCCGGGCACATGAAGGTTACTACGGTAATCTGCCGCCTGGCGGCCATCACCAGAAGGTACGAAAGAAGGCATCCAGCAGCGGTCCGAGTGGCCTAAAGCTTTGCACTCTTCTGTGCAGTTGGAGAACAGGTCAGCACCTGTAACAGTTACAAAGCATGACATTAGCTTGAATCTACATTAATTAGGTAGCTAACCAAGCCAATTAAAATCACAATTTTTTTAACAGTAATTATTTACACACTTTTGTTATTAATTTGAAGGGGAAAAAATGTGTACGTGGTGAATTTTACAACTAATAGCTGTTTTTTTTCAACATTTTATTAAACCCTATTGGGTTCCATGGCTTCACTGGATTACAAAGTGCAATATTTCGTAATCCAGTGTAGTAATCCTACAAAGGGGAAATGTAGGCAACTAGATGGCATGAGAATTCCACAAGCAGTGTCATTGTACTTAGCATCAGCTTCATGATTGCTGCGTGGTGACCTTTAATTACTGATTTTCCACTGTATGTCACCAAATCAGATAATGCAAGTGTTTTGCTGAGTGCAGCTGTGTCTTAATTAATTGTAAATAAAAGGAAAAATACAGTGTGCCAAAATGCATTTTCATTTTAAGGTCTTGGTTAAGTCAACAATAAATACAACATGATGATAACTCAATCTTTAGACCTCCAGAAAGGTGCCAGAGAAAATCAATTAATGAATTGCAGGTTTCAGAGTGTTTAACACTTATACTCAACAACTTGTGTATTGATAGTCCTAAATAAAGAGTTTGCATTATCTGATTGCCCATAATCTTCACTTTGATGATTTTTTTTTTGTCTAGAGCAAAAAAACGAACTATTGCATCTGCTGTATTAAAGGCGTCTTCGTCACATTCTGTTTATGTTTCATTGCATGATGAGCAATGTTATATAACATGGAGTTTGAAAATCATAATTAGCTTGTTTTACATTGCTGCGTTGAACAATGTGTAACAGGATGGCATAATTAAGTAGAAATACCCAGAGTTACGCTCTTGTGAAAGTGTTCTGGCTGGGATGGAGCCTCAGTGCACCAGAGAGGTCAAAGCTAAAAGCTGATGTATTCATATTTACAGCAGACGTCTGGTGTGTCCATATGGGGTGAACAATGTGTGAAATGCCAAGGAGAAGACGTCTGCAGAATAGTCTATATAGCATGTCTGTGGGAAAATGCAAATATGTGGAGGAGACTAACTTTGATTTTTTTTTTTTTCCTAAATTATATAAAGAATAGCAAAATGACTGTGATGAACCACAGGCAGCTGTTTTTCTGCTCATTTGCAATTTGGTCTTCTCTGAATATGAATAAATACAAAGTGCATATTTTTAAGCAAATACAACATGTATATGTTTATCTTTCTTTCTTCCTTTCTTTCTTTCCCTACCTCTTACTCCATATTGTTTCTTACTTCCTTACTTTATTTATTGTTTCTAAATTCTTTACTTTATTTATTTTCTCTTTTGTCTCTTTTCTTTATTTTTCTTTTTTTTTCTGTTCCTCCTTCATACTATACAGACATATTTACATGCATGCACCTGTTTCTTTCACTCCTCCCTTCTTTTTTTAGCTCTTATAGCTCTACATTTATTTATAGTGTAAGCTTCCTTCCTATTTTACAGATCTTAACTGACACTTATCAAAGTGCAAAAATTCTAGGAGCCACCTACCTACATATCTACCTTTCCTAGTGAGGGTTGAAGCATTATTTTCTATGCCGTGCATCTAACATTTGCAGCATGTCTTCTGTTATTGTGATTGAGTGAGTTCCTGTTGCAAATGACCATGATTAGCTAAATTCAGTGTTCGTGTAAGGTGAGATGTCGATGCTGATACTATTGACAGATCTCTAGATCTCTTCCTGCAAACACTTGTGCTTAGCAGCTCCTGGCAGCTGTTCTCCCCCATGTCCTTTAAACCTATTAAGACATTTTAGGCGACAAGCTGCATTCTGAATGCTTGATTTCATTCTGCCTTTCTTAATATGAACAATGTGTCTATTAAAGATTACAGTCAATGTATTATAAAACTTTGGTACAGAGACATATTCATTTGCCCTATCTTTGTAATGATGTTTGTGTATACTGATTGTGATGCAATATACTATGTATCTAGAGAGGAAAAAAACACACAATGCACCCAGGAGTTTGTTTTTCACATATCTAACCTCAATTTGTCACTGGCTTCAAACATTTGCTGGCTGAAAAAACATCGATGAGATGTTAGGAGTGCTGAAGCTTATGGCTGCTGATTGATTTGCACAACGACATGCACTGTGGGGTTGTTTATAAATCGGGACTGTGCAGTAATGCTTGTGTACACAATACCATATGTATGCTAATGCGCCTTCCCATGCCAACTGTGTATACAGAGCTTTACATAAATATTATACAAGGCACAGTACAAGGTAGGGGGAACCACAAACAAACATTGCTTTGTTTGTTCCAAATAGGAAAAGCGGGAACCTTTATTTCTTATTTTTAATCTGTATTTAGGTTTTCAATTTATTAGGAATTAACTTGCTGCTTTTCATTGTAGTTTATCTATTTTATTGTGTGCCAAATATTTCAGTTTATTCTTAAATAAATTACAATCTTCTTTATGTAAACAAAGTTTTCATATATCTGTTTATGAAGGTTACATGGGCAATACAATCTTTAAATTAATAGTTACATTCCTGTCCATGAATCTCATGCAAAAATGCTGCTGACATTCTGGTGGCAAAAATAGTAGCTTACACAGGGCACAAAACCAGAGAAAAGTATTCATGTCTCAGTGTCAAAATAAAACAATTTTTGTGTACTTTTAGCTCCATGATGTGTATGTTGTTAGAAGCAGATTCACATAATATGATTTTTGCTTTTTGCGTTCCTTTATTTTCATTTTTTAGCTTCTGGAAAGAAAATAATTCTCCCTTGGTGGTTGTTGTGCGTTAAATAATGCCTCCCTAGCTGTTTGCTCATACCTACTTAGTATTCAACCAGTGCCCCGTTTTATAATTAGATTCATAATGTTAACTGTCCTGTGTCATCCGTGTGCCATAAATGCACTATGTAAAAATAAAAAAAAAGAGCACAATCATCAACAAGTGGTAAAGGGCAGCAAATGGAAGAGCTTTTATTACAGATTAATCTCACTTTGTAATGACTTTTATTTTAAATTAAGCAATGTAGCACATAGTAAGTCTGCCTTGAATTCTAACCTTCCATTGATAATAAGTATTCAGAAGTCTGGAAATAAATTACTGATCAGTGAGCTGTTGAAGAATGCAGACGTGAACTGCAGCTGGGATTAAAGAATCGGAGAAGAGGGGAGAGGGGGGGGGAGCGTTTTTTACAGAAACCGACAAGTTCAATCTTTATACTTTGCCGTGCAAATAAAAATAATAAGAAGAGAAGGTATAAAATAATTGGAGAGGTTTTCCTTTCCATCTAATCCTTTCTGATAAATGATCATTGACTGTGCGTTGCCATTCACAGTTTTCTGACAATTTAGACATGTGTGTGAAAGACATATCAGTAAGAATTGTTTGGAGCAGAGGGGTACAATTAAAATAAAAAGATAGTCAGACACATTCAAAAGCTTGCACAGAGGAACAATATGCACTGCAGATCATTAGGATAGATACGCAATAGATTGTTAATTAAAACAGACAGAAACTGTGGATAAATAGCTAGACAGAGATAGATAGATAGATAGATAGATAGATAGATAGATAGATAGATAGATAATAGATAGATAGATAGATAGATAGATAGATAGATAGATAGATAGATATACTGAGCAAAAGAGAAAGATATATGGGAACAAGGCAGACTGTGTAATAGATAGATAGATAGATAGATAGATAGATAGATAGATAGATAGATAGACTGAGCACAAGACAAGCATATATGGGAACCAGGCAGACTGTGAGATAGATAGATAGATAGATAGATAGATAGATAGATAGATAGATAGATAGATAGATAGATAGATAGATTGTTTATGATTACCAGCTGTCAGGCTATATTGGTTTAGCAGCAATGGAAATAGGGTCTTTAAAATAAATTACAGATTTTAAATCAACTTCTGCTGAATAGAACTGTATGCAACCAGTGACATCTATTCATGAGACATTGTTCCTGCTCCCTGAGAGAAGGGCAAAGGGCTTGAATCCGCTGGTAGGGAAAGGGTGGGAAAAAAGTGGCTTGTGAACAGACCGTATAGCATCCGCTATACATCAGGTGGCTGCCATCTAAATACTGATCTTTGGAATCTGCCTACTTAAAAGGCTTTATGTAATTCCTTTTAGTAACTTGGTCCAAAGAACAGTGATGGCATAATGCACAAGCAACCAGTCACCACTCAGCTTTAAACGTCCTAGCCTTGCATCTAGTGAAAGGTAAATTGTAATTGGCTTCTATGGGTAGCAGCACATTAGTGTTCACTTGTTAGCCTTTATATTATGCTATTAAAGTATAATTATATCAAAATGTATATATCTAATACTATTTCATCAAATTGCTTCACTGCCAGACAGCCAGCTTCAGAGACAGATGCCAACACTGATAGGATGCCAAGGGGTCATGACCTATCATCAAAGGGTCAGATCATGGTCTCATAGACATAAGATAAATGAGGTTATGCCCTTTAAATATCAAGACTAATCTTAAAGTGCCAAATACAGTTTCTATATAGATATGTAACAGTTGTGTGAAATAAAAAGGGTGCTGACATTTCACTACACTCATTAATAAGAGAGCTAACAATTACCAGTCTTTAATGAGTTCATTGTCGTTTATTTGTCTTTAATTTATATCACACACTTATGTGGACTACGGAGTTAAGAAGGGAATTAAATAATCATATGAAACCAGCGGAGTAGCCTAGCAACTGCTATTTTATAATTAATTCCCCCAAATTATCTTTCCCTCAGTGCAATTCACTTTACTGCCTACAGATAACTAACCATGTCTGTTAGTGATTGCCATCAAATGTGTTTTGGTTTCCTCATTGATAAATGATTGATATTATGGCTTTATGGCCTTGCAATTCATAAACTCTGATACCACATTATGGAAATCACTTGCGCGAGTCTGCGTGGCGGAGCAGGGCTGATCAAGCTGCTAAGCTCAGCCTAAATTATTTCCAAATGAGTTGTCTAACTCAATCATTTCATTATGGTGAAGGTATTTAAACTGAAACTCTATTCCCTCCTTATCTCAAGGAGATAGCGCTAGTCAGACTCAACATTCTTGAATCGTAGATTCCAGCACACTGTGTGGGTCTGAAAGCATGTCTGATTTAAAATCACACACCATGATGCTCAATAAGCCACTGCAATGTTGAACATATTAAACTAGAGCTCTAGACCAATGGCCAGAGAAATTGAGAGACTACAGGTAGACAAGTTATAAATTAATGTCCACTCACTAAATGGACCATAAAATTGCCAAGGAGAGCAAATTATCTGAGATCAATGATACTATAAGTACCATATTTCTGTATAGATGCATATTCTAAGTGAATAGAAAACATCAGTGCTCTACTAGTAGCTATAAGTCACATATTTTACCATAACATGACAGCATCAACACAGTTTGTGACATAGTTGGCTGCATGTGATAAAACAGATGAAAATCAAGGTCAATGTCACTTGTAACCACTTAACACAGCCGAAATACCATGTTACCGGTACTTCCTAAAATAGTTTGTAAGGAGCTAGAGACAATAAAGCACCTGTGGCTCTTTTTGCTTACTCAAGGTAATAAATGTTAGGTACTATATATTTAATTCATAAGTCCTTCACAGGTTATGTAGTAACCATTTATATTTTGGAAAGGAAAAGAGCAGAAAGGGAAGAAGTATGCAAAACGCATTAGTGGCTGCCTAAAGGTTATCACTTGCTTATATAAACAATAGTAAACGAAGCATCAAATGGCTGACCACAGGCAATGTTTTTACTGATTACTTACCATTTGGCCTCATTTTACCATTTAACTTTTTTTCTTTTCAACTACAGACAACAAAGAGCGGGCAAAAAAAGCACTCTGTATCGCTGTTTCATTTCTTTGTCTCTGTATGCACAGTATATACCAGTCTCAGTTGGGCTTTCAACCTCTTTCTTGGTAGCACCTTCCCTCTCTTATTTTTTCTTTGTATCTTTTTTTTTAATCACTACAGCCAGCATATTTTATAAGCAGATACAAAATATTTTTTTTTCTTATCTAGCATAGCTAGGAATTAGAAGCACCTGACAACACATAGACAGCAATTTATAAAAACATGCAATGAACATAATCCTGATGGTAGTATCAATATTTATATAATAATGTTGCACATAATAATAATATCACATTGTTACAACTCTATCTACAAGAGCTATGTGTCGTTCTTTTGTCACAGTAAGATACAAAGAAACATACACTGTCTACAGGTGAGTGAAAACATACCATTCATCTAAAGTGTCTGTTCAGAGGCTGTTAATCGTTATTCTGCTGTTTATTAGCATTGCCTTCTGGGAGTTTTACCATGAATAAATAACACCTATATTCAGCATCAATGGGGTGTTAACATCCTCCCTAGTGTCTTCTTCCACTTCATTTCTTGTCTGATGAGTCTGCAGATTCTATTTGCATACACTAATCTGCTGATTACATTTTCTTATAGTTTAAGTTTTTTTAATATCTCTATCCATGTACTACCTTTATAATGACTTGTTGCCTATTAAGGCATCTGGGAGCCAGGCCTGCTTATGTTTAATTGCATATTTTTTAATTAGTCGGCTGCATATATTTTCTGTGTATTGTTGATCTGCATAACAGATGCCAATTAAATATTGTACGCTCCTTAATTACAAACTATTATTCTGGTAAACTAACCCCTTTTAAGCTTCGCTGGGTTACCAGCTTTGAAAACCTGAGAAAAAAAATGCAACAAAGTCTAACTACTGTCTGCTGCTAATTCCTATTCAGGCGCTTACATTAATAACCGGCTTTATAATAAAATAGGTCGAGACAGATCTCTTTAAGTCAAGACAACAATAAATCAGAGCCCCACATATAGGGCCCAAATAAAGGATTCTCTGTGCTGAATGTAAACTTCTGGCAAGCCTTAGTTAGTGTGCAGTTTCCCAGACACTAAATAGATGCTCTGTTCACTTTAGCATGAAGTCCCACAAGGAGCAGCGACCTCCAGGGATTCTTGGCTCTCCTGAACTCTCATTAGGCCTGCATATTAATGACTTGTAAAAATAGAAGGGGGCCGGGAGTATAGCCTTTTCTATTCAAAGGATTTCCCATCGTCGGAGCTCACACACAATGCAGCAAACTGCACACAAGGCAAAGGCCAAGACACAGGCTCTCATATCTTCAGCAACGTCTGCTTCATAAACTCAGCCTGGTGTCTGCTACTAGCCAGGGGTAATAGTGTGTATAACACTGCACTCAGTGGAAGGGGAGGCGACAAAGGGGACAGCTGGAGAGTGCATTTCAATAGACACTGGCTGCAATTATCAGACACATTCAGGATCATGGGAGAGAAGGATCCCAACAGAGCCATATCACAAAAATAATTAGGACATGGAGCAGGTGAAATTCCTCATGATATACTCTGACAGCTCTGCATATGACTCTGTTAAAGAATGACTGGCTAATCCAAGATTAGCTGGATAATGTGGATAATGCCAAATCAATCTTACTGTATTAGCATCAAATTCAGGAATAGTTAGTGCGTGATAATATTTTCATTTTTTTTGTGTGTGCCCAATTTAAATACTAAAGCTGATTTGTCACAACCAAAACAAACTGATGCTGTTGCTTGTGGAAACCAACATAAATCCACATTGCTTTTTCGCAATACAAGTTAGATAATGAATGTCAAAACATGATAGGATGGTATAGGTTGAACTCTTGTTGTCTAGTGCTATGTTTTTATTAAATCAGTGTTTTGTTTTTTTGTCTGTATGCAAAACTTTTAATGGTGTGGTATATGTATTCATGACATTTGAAGTTGCACATCTTGTCATTGAGGGGATAAAGGACCAATTTTGATTTGTTCTCTCATCAGACTTACCAGAGGATTGACCTCGATTAGTGGCGTCATGATCACTGTCTCCTTGCTCACTGTCTCCGTGCCCACTATCCTTAGAGCTTACTATGTCTGCTTCCTGGAATGCAGAACTGCAAACACAAACAGCACAGTATTGAGAAGAATGAGTAAATCAGATATTCTTCTGCCATCCTATGGACACAGTGGGAGCTGCACTGATTAGCTGTACATCTACAGTATGCTAGCAATACAAGTGTTACTTTCCCCCTCAACAGGATGACACAGACAGGATATATCACAAACAGCAAGGCAGGTGAGGGCAAAACAGAAGAGGAAGTGTTACATTTCACACAGCTTGTCTGTTATTCTCTATACCATTTCTAAAACTCCAAGCCACCAACTTGCAAATCTGCCGGAGGTTCTTTTGGGCAGCACTGAAATATCTATCTTTGAATCTATGACTCGTTAATCTTGGTGTTCTGGGAAGAACCACCCTATAGAAATGGGATTTTTCATTGACAAAAATGGTTTAATACTATGTCACTATCCACACTAATGTCCACTGTGCAGAAATAACACAAATAAAAAATAAAAATGACACGCCCAAGTACATTTCATACCTGTTTACCCGTCGTGGTCTGTCAACTAGATAACTGAGTTCAGTGCGTTGATGTTTATTCTAAAAAATAAATGAGACACAATTGGACTCTAAATGTCACTGCAATATGGAATATGAAACAGCTTGGAGCTAGTGGGTTGGATGATTGATTAAAGAGTATACAGAGATGTCTAGGCCCCCAGCAGTTGGAGCATATAAAATATTGAGAGAGCTTCTTTATTCAGTGAGCTGGGTTCAATAGCAGAATATATACAAACATAAAAGGGCAGCCCCATCACCTAACTCCCCCCCTCCCCCCCCTTTCCCTCCCTCCCCTTCCCTTCTGGAATAACCAGAAGTAATGGCATTTCTTGAGCCCATGATAGACACATGCACTTATTACTGTGCTCACAAAATGGGTGGGGATTACAGCAGACATACTGTACAAGTCTCCATGTACCAATATCAATGATTGCAGGAGATGAAAGGTTTCCATATATAGCATCAATGCTATGGGCTTATATTCAAGTACAATCAGAATAACTCTATTGCATTCATTTTTTCAACATATGACACAATAACTATGAAAAAAGCGATCATTTACTTTTTTTTTTTTACATTTTCTGAAGCTTAAACACCATTTATGTGCTACGGTTTAATCTCAGTATATGTCACTGCTCTGCTGCATAAATATGTGCGCAGGATTTTATAGCCATTACTTATGAGCAGTGAGAGAGAGATTTCAGAGCATTTCCAATAAATCAATTAACAGATGAATCCACAAATGGTGATCAGTTTAAGGTGTCTCTGTGCAGACAGATAGCTCTCTAATTTCTCAATGCCAGACTGGACTCATTCACATTCAGGCAGTGTGGGCTGCAGCCTGCAACAGTTTTCTAAGGGAATTATAATGCCAGATCCTGATGGAACAAGAAATTATATACCACATCCAGCCAGATTCAAGCAATACCAAGACATGGTTACTCCTCATATAATATTACGATCAAACGGGCAATTCTAAGAGCAGTAAAGGCTGCAGAGATTTAAGGGGGAGCCGTCATGTCATAGTTTGCACAGACAATGCAGGGGTTTCTAGAATGAATCAACCGAGCATCAACATAGAAAAGGCAAAGTATGACAGGGACAAGCCATGAAACAACCGGATTTAGTGGATTTCTAAGAAAGCAGATGATGTAACTCTAGACAGAAATGTAACGGATTTTATCTGCGTAAATGAGCGTGGAAAGGGGATTTACAGATAACCAGGGATCAGTAACATCTGGTTACAAGGGAAAAGTTCTTTAAGGCGTTAACCTATTAAAAAAATAGCTCTGTCAGAAAGAAATGAGTGCAGAAGAAATGTACGTGACATAAATAAGAATTTGACATGGCTCTGGCTTACCTCACTGGACAGGATACTGCCATTGGAGATGATATCAGGCTGCTGGTCAGCGTAGCCGGTCACTATAGCCCCACAAGGGTTGTGCTCCGCGTCTGTGCTCCTGGATGGACTACAGGGCTTGAGGAACATTAGGTCGGTTTTGGCAGACTCAGGAGTCAGGCAGACCTGGTAGCAATAGTTCTGGTTGTGATGATGAGAGCCGAAGCTGCCAGACTCCTCTACTGGCACTTGGGTAGAGCTGGGCACGTTGGAGCTTTGCACCAGCATGATGTCCGACTTGCTGAGCTTTTTCTTCCTAGCTCTGGCTTGTCTGCTACAGCAAGAGCAGCAGCACATACAGCAGTCACTGGCCAGGCAGCTGTAGATGTTAAGTTTCTTCTCCTTCTGACACCTGATGGCTAGCACAATCATAGCCAGCAAGAAGATGAAGGAGACAGAGCCCAGGGCAATGATGAGGATGAGAGTGAGATCTAAGGCTGTGTCATTGGGGCGGCTGGGCCGCTGGTCCCCCCCTTGCCTCTCTACTGAACTGTCCACTATCTGGACCTGAATGAGAGCAGTGGAGGAGAGCGGTGGCTGTCCATGGTCCCTAACCTCCACCACTATTTCAAAGGGTTTGTGAGGATCCCTCTTACTAGTAATCTTACGTGATGTCCTTAGCTCCCCGGTCCTCCAATCCATTCGGAACAAACTCATGTCATTGCCTTTGAGGATGCTGTAGGTCAGGCGAGCGTTTTCACCTTCATCCGAATCTACAGCCACCACTCGTGTAAACAGATAGCCAGGCTCAGCTGTCCTGGGCAGGAGCTCCTTAGCAGTGCCATTCCTACCTTGGGGGGACACTATAGAGGGGGCATTGTCGTTCTGGTCAACGATCACTATATTGACAGTGGCATTGCTGGCCAGGGGAGCGCTGCCCCCATCTCTAGCCTCCACCATGAAGCTGAACTCCTTCAGCTGTTCATAGTCAAAGGTGCGCAGGGCATAGAGGTAGCCATTCTCAGAATTGATGGACACGTAGGTGAAGACGGACATGCCCTGGATGTCACACTCCAGGATGTAGTAGGAGATATCAGCGTTGTCTTCCTCATCCTTGTCGGTGGCGCTGACAGCAGAGATGTATGCCCCGGGCACGTTATTCTCGGTCACATAGACATTGTAGATAGCCTGAGTGAAGCGGGGGGCATTGTCATTGACATCGGCCACCTGGACCTGGATGGACTTGCTGGAGATGAGAGGTGGGGAGCCCTTGTCCCTGGCCTGCACGATCACTGTGTAGGAAGACACCAGCTCCCGGTCCAGGGTGCCATCTGTCACAATGGTGTAATAGTTCTTATAGGACAGCTTGAGCCGGAACGGCACATCCCCCAGGATCTCGCAGTGTATCTGCCCGTTCTCCTCCGAGTCCTTGTCGGTCACACTGAAGAGGGCCACCACGGTGCCCGGGGGGGCTGCCTCACTCACCGCTTCCTTCACCGTACTGAAGCTGATCTCGGGCGGGTTGTCATTAAGGTCCAGCACCTTGACCAGCACCTTGCAGTGAGCCGGCACGGCGTTCGGCCCCAGGTCTTTGGCTTGGACGTACACCTGGTACATGCCGCTCTCCTCATAGTCCAGCTCGCCCATGATCTCCATCCGGCCCGTCCTGGAGTCCACGTTGAAGATCTCCCGGACCCGGGGGCTGTTGTGGCTGCTGAACGAGTACACCACCTCCCCGTTTTGACCTTCATCCAGATCGGTAGCGTTGAGCTGGATGACTAAGGTGCCGGGGGGCGAGTTCTCGGGCAGGGACACGGTGTAGACGGGTTGGTCGAAGACGGGCACGTTGTCGTTGGAGTCCAGCACCTTGATGGTGAGCAGCGCGGTGCCGGTCCTTTGAGGGATGCCGCCGTCCATAGCCGTCAGGACGTACCTGTGCAGCGCCTGCTGCTCCCGGTCCAGCTGCTTCTTAAGCACCAGCTCGGCGAACTTGTTGCCGTCGCCCTGAGTCTGCACGTCCAGGGTGAAAAAGCTGTTGGTGGTCATCTCGTAGGTGCGCAGCGAGTTGTTGCCCACGTCAGGGTCATAGGCGCTCTCCAAAGGGAAGCGGGTCCCCGGGGTGGCACTCTCCGAGATCTCCACCTGGATGTCGGTCTCGGGAAATGTCGGGGGGTTGTCATTAATGTCCAGCACCTCGATCTCCACTCGGAAGAACTCCAACGGGTTCTCCAGGAAGACCTCCAGGTGAAGCAGACAGGTCGGGCTCTGCTTGCAGATCTGCTCCCTGTCTATCTTCTCCTTGACGTACAGCACCCCGTTCTCCAGGTTCAGCTCCAGGTAGGGGCTCCTCGAGTTCGGGGCGGTCTGGAAGCGACGAGTGGCCAGCTTGGTAATGTCCAAGCCCAAATCCTCAGCGATATTCCCCACGAAAGTGCCATGGTCCCTCTCCTCCTGCACCTTGTAGGCGAGCTGGGAAAGCAGACCATCCACAATGCACACCAGCAAAAATAAAACAATCATCTCCAGGCAAAAGAAGAAAAAATACAAAGAATAATAATCGGGATGTAAAAGTGTGACAGATAGAAAATATAAGGTTACAAAAAAAGAAAAGTGCACTTGTTTTATTCCTCCCACATCCAGCTTCTCGTCACTGGTGGCTCATTCTAGAGAGAGGCATCCCCTCATCAGGATTCTTTGCAGTCACCATGAGAGTCAGTACAATCCCCCTGTTTTATCCCCTGTTTTATTCCGCTGTCCTCTGCCAACCATAAATCCCAGGTAAACAGTCCTGGGTTAATGTTCTAAGACAGTCCCTCCAGCGACACTCACAGTCCTACATCCACTGCACATGGTGTCTCTGCTACAGATCTGGAATCATTCATGAACACCAAATCTGCATTCAAATTCACTGGTATAGGAAGAGACCAAAAAACAAACAAAAAAAAAAACTTAAATGGTCTCTCCCTTTTAATTCCTGCAGTTCCCCAACTCCATAGACTCCATTGTGATCCTGGGAAGTGTTGTGACTTTTCTTTAATTTTGTATGTGGATATTATGTATTGCGCTTCCCTCTGCTCCAGCTCCTGTGATCTCTGCTGGCAGTGTCTGAGCACCCAGCTCCCAGCTTAGCTGTTTTTGCGCAGCGCCATCCTTCTGCCAACCAATGGGAGGCCGGAGATGGCCGGGGGCGTGGCCTCCCCGGCACGTCACTCTATTAGCAAAGCGGCGTCATTGGAAGGAAAGGAGAGAGAGAGAGAGAGAGAGAGAGAGAGAGAGAGAGAGAGAGAGCGATGGAGCGTGTGCTGGGGAAAAGGCGACGCTTTCCTTTAAGCCTCTCGCCGTGGCTTTGCCTCCAGGGGTCGTATAGGAGCGGTGCACATGGGGCACCGCTCCTAAGTGTTGTGGAGGTGCCGGCGATCGCACTTCACACGGTACTGACAGGCTCTGTTAGGTGCGGGGGAGGCTGCTGACAGGCAGCTGTGAGGGTCTTATTACTATGGAGAGCAGGGCGATGAAAGTTCTCTCACCCCCCCCTTCCCCTGACATGGAGTGGATCTCTTAGCAGAACAGATATGCACAAGGTGAGAAGAGGGAGGGCAGCTCAGGAGAATACCGAGCCTGGGTACTGCCACTCAGCCCTGTGACCTCAGCCAGGAGGATCAATGACTTCTCAGCATGTGTGCTGCAAACCTAGACCGTGGACATGCACTCTGCAACTTAGAAGACATTCAGGTTTCCATTCCTAGTACGCTGTAATTACAGACACGGTCAGGTATCACTCTACACGCCACGGTCTATGTTACCGCTAGCCCTCTACAGCAATTACACCCCCTTGCTCGCACTATCCTTCTTACTTGAAAATGTGACACATGTAGCTAATGTGGGTATTGGACCTAACTGATCATAGGACGTGATATGGTTCTACTTAGGTCACTTAATGTCCAAGGTGCTTCAACTGTTCAATTCGCTGCACATCATCGATACTAACGTTCCTGAAATAATCTTCCAAAACCGAGTATCTATGCGAATGAATCTATCTATCTTCCAGTCTATCTATCTTCCAGTCTATCTATCTCTCTGTCTTTCTATCTATCTATTTATCTATCTACCTATCTATCTATCTATCTATCTATCTATCTATCTATCTATCTATATCCCTCATCTTCTCTCTAGATATAGCTGATAGAGTGACAAATAACTCTCTAATTTCTCTCTATCTATATTCCTATCTATCTATCTATCTATCTATCTATCTATCTATCTATCTATCTATCTATCTATCTATCTATCTATCTACCTATCTTCCAATCTACATATCTCTCTGACCTTCTATCTATCTATCTTCCAGTCTATCTATCTATCTATCTATCTATCTATCTATCTATCTATCTATGTATTATCTATCTACCTATCTTCCAATCTACATATCTCTCTGACCTTCTATCTATCTATCTTCCAGTCTATCTATCTATCTATCTATCTATCTATGTATTATCTATCTATCTATCTATCTATCTATCTATCTATCTATCTATCTATCTATCTATCTATCTATCTTCCAATCTACATATCTCTCTGACCTTCTATCTATCTATCTATCTTCCAATCTATCTATCTTCCAATCTATCTATCTATCTATCTATCTATCTATCTATCTATCTATCTATCTATCTATCTATCTATCTTCCAATCTATCTATCTATCTATCTATCTGTCTGTCTGTCTGTCTGTCTGTCTGTCTGTCTGTCTGTCTGTCTATCTATCTGTCTGTCTGTCTGTCTGTCTATCTATCTATCTATCTATCTATCTATCTATCTATCTATCTATATCTCTCATCTTCTCTCTAGATATAGCTGATAGAGTGACAAATAGCTAGCTGTAGGATAGATGAGAGATTGATGGTAGCTCGCTTTGTTATCTTGTGGAAACAACAAGGAGGCAGCCCAGGGCTCTGAGGAAGTTGTAGGGTTTTCTCAGCACCATGGTGACATTACGCTTAGGACATTAAAAGGTGCAACACTGTCGCCTGTTGATGTGAGCATCCTCTGAGGACACATCTGAAATAGGAGAGCCTTGGGGAGCCCAGCTCAGATGTTACATCATGGGAGGGAAGCCCTACCTGCTACTAGTGGGGATAATCGCTGGCAGATCACACAGGAAGGTTCCTAGCATCAGCTGTTATGTAAGAGAGCTCAGGGTCCTGGGAACAGAGTCATGGAAAACACGTCAGCAAGAATGGAGGGTGAGACACAGGGCTGTAGGATTGGCATCAGAGGCCGGAGATCCCTCTACTGCCAGGGGATAGCTAAAAATACAAGTCGGAGTAATGTTGGTGCTTGCACAGAGGGAGATTTCTCACGTGATGAAAGAAGGTAAGTGTAAAGGTCAGTCAGGAGCAATATATA
>NW_017307002.1:474355-482461 GCF_000935625.1 Nanorana parkeri
TAGAGAGAGAGAGATATATATAGATAGATATATCTATCTATCTATATATCTCTCTCTCTATACATATATATATCTATATATGTATATATATAAATATATGATACATATATCACCTTTTCATCTCTAAAACAATAATCACTCAATGGGGGTTGATTTGCTAACGGCAAGTAAGCTGTTGACTCTGCAAGGGCTTTTCACTTAGATTTGTAAATGTGGAACTCATTTTGCAAAGAATACCCAGTCACAAGGAATTTTCTTAACAAAACAATGTTTTTTTTTCTGGCACATGAATAGATGATGGAAGTTAGCAGAGCTTCGCCACATTCACTAAGCCCCCTTGCAAAGTGACCAGCCTGCCTGTCTTTAGTAAATCAACCCCAATAGGTTTCTATGGGTTACTTTGCCAATCTCAGGGTCTGATTTATAAAAAATAGAGCTGATTTCAAACAGTTGCTTACAGCAGTCAGATTACTTGCTGAGCTATATAGACAGCCACCGTGTGAGAGAGAGGGGATATATAGTACTGTGGCTTTCTTTCTATCTATCTATCTATCTATCTATCTATCTATCTATCTATCTATCTATCTAACTTTTTTTTCTTCCTTCTTCCTCATTCTTTCCTCTTCTTTCTCCCTCCTTTTTTTTTCTCTCTCTCCCTCTCTCTCCCTCTCTCTCTCTCTCTCTCTCTCTCTCTCTCTCTTCCTCCCTCTCTCCTTGGTATGAGCTTAACCTATAACCTATACACAGCTCTTCCACATGATCTAGATCCAGCATCTTCTTCTCCTCCAGCTCATGCATGGCACCTGATAAGTGCACATTTCACATTCTATTCCCTTCCACTAAACTGTGGTGGTAATTGCTGATCACATGCTGTATATATCAGTCACAGCACAGCAGAAGTCTAGGTATCGCCTGTTGTGTTCTGCTGCTAAGAATCACATACATCTCACCTTGCCTGCAGGGTGCTATAAGATTCCCCTGCCGCATCCATTTGAAGGCAGTGCCCTGAGTGTGCTATGAGTGCATAGTGATATGATGTGGGTAGCAGGCAGACAGTGAGGGCACCGGGAGGAGGTTAGGTGGCTACAGACTATCTTCCTCATGCTCATGAATCAGTGCATCCCTTCTCATCTTATAACTCAGCCAGCAATGATCTGCTTGATGGTGACTCATAAGAAGAACTGGGTAGCTTATCTCACTAATGCCACCAAGTAAACCAAATGGATGTGTTTAAGGAAAGTTAATGATAGTAATATCTGAAACTCTATAGAAAAGACTAGTTATTTATAGAGCGCTGCACAACTTTGTTAAACATATAATAATACTGTAATAATGGGCTATGCTGCTGTCACCCAACCATACCCCACATGGTAAAGTCTGATTACATTCATACATACCTTACTTTTATTATGCCAACCCATTCCGTTTGAATAAGGAGCAGCAGGGACGCAGCTTGCATTATTCGTTATTCTTTACATCACTGAGTAAAATATAAGGCATGTCTGTCAAGCAAATCACATTGTGTGCTCGGTCTTTCTCTGCACCCTGGCAGCAGCAGCAGCAGGAATGGCAGTGATATGAATAACCCCCAGTGCAGTCATTATCTTGGAAACATTAAAGCAAATGCTCCACTTAGGGTTTTCAGGCCCCAGGAGTTGTTTCTGCAGCTGCCGTGGGACTACAGATTACAGAATGCCATGGTAGTTTATATTAAAACAAAAATCAGCTTTCTTCATGAATCCATTGTGAAGGATTCTGATGACATGATTACCTGTTTGAGGGTGTCATTGTTCAATAGATATCCATAGGTGATGCAAAGGTGGTAATGTGCACTTGGAGGGGCAACGGTGTGTATGTAACATGTAGTCAGATTCCATTATAGAGTATCAGTAGCAATGGGAGATTCATTGATTTGTATTCATTATAGGAGGACACAAACAACTTATACTGCACTTTACCTTGTTGTACATTCACATCAGTCCCTACCTTCAAGGAGCTTACAGTCTAAGGTCCCTATCTCACTTACATACATAAGCACACAAACATCAGAGGGACAATTCAGACAAAAGACAATATACCTAACAGCATGTATCTGGATAACTGATGCTTGGTTGCTATGGGTTATTCTGTTTTTGATATCATCATTGCCCTTTCCTGTACTTTAAAGGGCCCATTCACACCACATCCAGATCATCTCCAGACCAGATTGTTCCCACACCCAAAATGTATCCCTAATGCTATCCTAATGTATCCCTATGCTATTTCTGGCCTCTGTTCCCACCAGCGCGGTCCGTTCCAGACCCGACCAGCCTAGAAAAATACTGCACGTCTCATTTTGTCTGGAATGCACTGGAACTGTGGGCAGGTTCACACCATTTTCTGGGCCAGATCTGGTCTGGAAAATGGTCTGAACCTGCCCTCAATGAGTAAATCACAATCCATAATGCCTTTTAAATTATTTAATACCCACTAAGCATAAGCTTATTTAGTCAACTGAACTATGGTTACCCATAGCAACCATCAAGTTCCACTTTTCCATAGTTTCGGCTGCTGATACAACAAAAGATGACAGGTTGCTATGGGTTACTGCACTTTGCACATCATCCACTGCTATTCCTTAGTGAATAAGCAAACATTTGAGATTTGGAGTTCTGCAAAACTCAGCGAGCACAGGTTTAGTTAATAGGGTAACGTGAGGAGACATAAGCCGTAGCAACCATCAACTTGTACTTTTCCTTAAAGGAGAACTATGGGGTTAGGGCTTTTCCCCATAGTTCTCCTTAGGGTAACGGGAGGACAATAATAAAGCCTCTGTTTTTTTTTTGCATATATCTACTGCTAGCAAGCTAGCAAGCAGTAGATCTATACAAAAGTTAAAAAAAAAAATAAAACCCGCTTTAACAGAGGTTAATACTTACCTGGGTCTTCCCTGTGTGCTCCCGTCCGAAAATGTGAAGATCCCCGGGCGGCCGCAAAGCATTTTGGGGCGGGCGCATGCGCAGTTCACATTTTCCGCCGGGAGACGAGGAGAGACGCAAGGTAAGTATATGGACGCGTGCACCCGCATGCAGACACCGTGGGACAGGAAGTGCCAGCAGGACAGAGGAGTCAGCGCTGAATTGGAGACGCGCAGCAGCACTGGAAAGACAGATGAAAAGGACAGGAAAGAAGAAGAAGTTTGGATCAAGAAACATCATTTAAGGTAAGTGCTGACATTTACATTGGGGGGAGGGGGAAAAAAGACTTTAATGTCACTTTAATTTTCAGTGGATGGAGCAATCATATGACTGCTGATTGGTTGCCCTGGGTAGCTGAACGTTGTACTTCAGTCAGTTCCTTTTTCTCTTCCTTATCGAATAAGTCAGAATCCATCAGATCCTCTGGGGTTTTTATCTATTCAGTGCCTAATGAGCACAGGTGTCTTTACTAAATCAAACTCCAATACCCAATAACAACCATCACATTTTATTTTCCCGATAGTTTCTAGCAGGAAAATCAATAATAAATGATTTATATCTGGTTGCTAAGGGAAACTGTACTTTGTACAAGTGAGACTATATATGACATTCTTGGGTAAGTTCTTTAACCAGTTGACATCCGCGGTGTTAAACCCCCTTCCCATCCAGGCCATTTTTCAGTATTCAGCGCTGCGGTACTTTAACTGACATTTATTCCGTCATGCAGCGCTGTACTGAAATGAATTTTATACCCTTTTTTGGGGACAGATAGAGCTTTCTTTTGGTGGTATTTATTCACCACTGGGGGGTTTTATTTTTTTACTATATTAAGGAAAAATTACCGAATTTAAAAAAAAAAAAAACAGTTTCCCCTATATTAAAACTGAGCAAGGGCTTGTTTAATAAGAGGGCACATAGGGACATACCACTATAGAAGCTGCAGTGACCTATAGCAACTATCAAATTATATTTTCCTAGTATCCAGCAGTTTGAACTGTGGCGACTTTAGGATTGTGGTCTATCACAGGAGTGAGCTTGGAGCAGTGACTACTTTACAACACACACGGGGACCATGGGGAACAGAAGTAGCCACCGCTCCAGAAGGAAGGACAGTGTCAGCACCAATTCAGAGATGATTTGAGGATCTACAGCCGAGTGATACACAAATAAGATACATTATTGTTAATAGTTAAGGTACCTAAATGCATTTTTAGGATTTCATTGCTGAGTTTAGTGTCACTCTAAGGACCATTGACAACAGGCTCATGTAATAAAGGGACAAAGCATAATACTATCTGCAGTAACCCATAGCAACCATCATGCTTCTTTCAACTGGCATTAGGGAAGCCTTCTATTTAGCTACAGCAGTAATCCATAGCAACCATCATGCTTATTTAAACTGGCATTAGGGATGCTTTCAAACTGTCTATGGCAGTAACCCATAGCAACCATTATGTTGGCATTAGGGAAGCCTTCAAACTGGCTACGGCAGTAATCCATAGCCACCGTCATGCTTCTTTAAACTAGCATTAGGGATACCTTCAATTTAGCTACAGCAGTAATCCATAGCAACCATCAGGCTTCTTTAAACTGGCATTAGGGATGCCTTCAAACTGGCCATGGCAGTAACCCATAGCAACCATCATGCTTCTTTAAACTGGCATTAGGGAAGCCTTCAATTTAGCTACAGCAATAATCCATAGCAACCATCAGGCTTCTTTAAACTGGCATTAGGGATGCCTTCAAACTGGCCATGGCAGTAACCTATAGCAACCATCATGCTTGTTTAGGCTACTGTACTACTACTGTATGTTCCTTTATTACACGAATCTGCTGTAACTGGTCCTTAAAGGGCCATACAATGGCCCCACAACTGGGACATCTAATCGGATTGCAGAATTCCTTTTCCATTTACCACTATGTACAAGGACATGCTTCTGCAACCAATTCATTGTATGAAATCAAACAGACCTTTGTACTACATGTGATGGCAGCTCTATTGTACAATCAGATTGCACAGTGTATGGTCAGCCTTAGTTTTCAGCCATTGGCATTGCATTGATAATTGCTTTGTGTAGGACCCCTTTGCACAATGCAGAGGACAATGTGCATTGATCTGCAGCCAGTGAAGAGGAGACGATCTCTGTCTATGTGTGTATGTGTGTGAGAAGCGTGTGCCTGTCCCCCATTATCGGAGGGGAAGCCTGGTGACAGATGCCGCCTGTAAGCGTTGAGGAAGCTGCGATGAGCAGATAATGGATGTGATCAGCTCGGGTCCATCTCGCCATCGGGAAGTGTCAATAAACGCGCCTGCTACTTTCTACTCCCAGGGATACTTTCACATAACAATTTGCAGACCTTGCGACATTTAAGGAAACAAGATGGAATCAATTTTCTTCATATTATTATTATAAAAAAAAAAAATCCGCTTTATGAAGGCAATATGCTGTGAAATCTTCCTTCTCCAACTTCTCCCTCTAGTGAATATTTCATATTGGTGGAGAATTCTGACAATAGATTCAATTGATTGGAGATTATCATTGTAGCTGCTGAAGCCCAGATGTAGCGGAGGCTTGGCGTGTGCGAGCGGCTGCAATCGTGGATACAAAGCGCCCTCTAGCGTCCTCACCAGCGCGCTGCAGCTGGCTTTTCTTTCTTTTTTTTTTCTCTTATCCTTTCCCATTTTTCATTCCAGAGATCGCTTTTTTCCTGCTGCTTCTCCTCCAGCCTTCCCCTAGGGCTTTTGTAAATGCATTAATCGGTGCAGGTGAGCCTTATCAGCTATACATCCACCTTTCTTTTTTACTGTAAAACGTATGGGTTGGGTATGAATATCATAGATTTTTTTTTTAATTATTATTATCAGCTGTCAGTAGAATGGATTATTCTCTTGGAATGCACAATGCAATGTATATATATATATTTTTTTTCTCCCCAAAGCGTTTAACTATTGCAATGTGAGGGAATACGTGATCAGCGAGCGCATTAGCGCCTGGGGAAAAAAAAAAGTGCCTTGGAATAGCTTCTTTTTTTTTTTCTTGTTTGTTCCTTTCGACATTGGTGTTGATTGTGCATGTCTGTAATTAACTCTGCGATCGATCAGCGGTTTGATACATTGTTTTAACAGCTTGTTGCTGGAATTCCACTAAAGGCTGTCTGAAGAACAAGGCGAATGAGAAGAGTCTTATTCACGCTCTGCTGAGAGCCAAGATCTCATCTGAAAGGCACAATACTGCTGATAACAGCCGAGGTAATGATACTGATGAAGCTCGTTATATCTGCACCAACCAACCCAACCATCTAGCTGTCCACCCACACATACTAGGAATGCTGTTCTAACTGACCCACCAAATGCTTGGCCTGTCTTTCTCAGCATCAGACTCATAAACTGGCACATAGACAACTCATCCTTCACTAGAGATGCTTGTTTGTTCCATATTTTGGAAGCTGACCTATAATATATGTATATCTGTCATGTATGAGAACACAGATCTGGCATTGGGTGTTATTGAAATAGCTGCAGCTAGATAACTGGGAATTATCTCATAGCTGGTACTTGTGAATTTCACTGATCTCATATTGTTTTCTACAAATAATCAGCGTATACCACACCACAGGCATTAGAGCGTCACTAGAAGCGAATACAGCATCCAGCTGGATTGGGGATTGATTTGCTACAGCACTGTGCAAAATCTTGGCACTATATAAATCCTATATAATAATAATAATAATATAATAATATTAATTTAAAAAAGTTTGCAAAGTGACTTTACGCTCGGCTTAATGAATGAGGTGAAGCTGTGGTGACTTCAGTCATCTCATCACGTGCGTGCACAAATTCAGCTTATTTCAATTGTCCTTGCACATAATTACGTTTTCGTCCTCTTAGCTTTACCTCTTTCACTAAAGTAGGTGAAAACTCACTTGGAATACTGAACATGCTCTATGCCTTTAATAATCAGTCTCATTATCTCAAAGATCGGTTTGGCAGACAGAAGACTCATCAAGGATCTATAAGTTGGAGGAACCTGGTTAAAAGGAATAATGCTTTGAAGTCAGTTTTATGCATTTATTTATTTATTATTTTTGTAAGTTTTATGGACTTTTTATTGCAAGCTATTTTTCTTAGTCTACACACATACACACGTGTGTGTATAGAGAGGCAATCTGTGGGCCTTTCCTTTCCCCTTTCCTTTCCTTTTCTTTCCCCCCTTTCCTCTTTCCTTTCTCCTTTCCTTTCCCCTTTCCTTTCCCCTTTCCTTTCCCCCTTCCTTTCCTTTCCCCTCCTATCTCCCTTTCTTTCCTTTCCTTTTCTTTTCTTTCCCCTTTCCCCTTTCCTTTCCCCTTTCCTTTTCTTTCCCATTTCCTTTCCTTTCCCCTTTCCCCTTCTCTTTCCTTTCCCCTTTCCTTTCATTTCCCCTTTCCCTTTCCTTTCCTTTCCTTTCCTTTCCTTTCCTTTCCTTTCCTTTCCTTCTTTCCCTTTTTATTTCTCTCTCTCCACACTCATATTAATATTATTATTTTTATGTATTAATATACAGCTTGAGCAGCACTTTAGAAAATGGAGGGAGACAGTACAGTTACAATACAATTTCAGTACAGGAGGTAGGAGGGCCGTGCTCGTGAGAGCTTACAATCTAGTAGGAGGAACAAGTGATACAAAAGGTAATAAGTGTGTGGGATGAGTTCATGGAAGAAGTAAAAGGACAGTTATATCAAGGTGGAATAGGCTTCCTTGAAGATATGAGTTTTCAAGGATTGCCTAAATACAGATAGAGTAGGAGGGAGCCGGATAGGTTGTGGTAGGGTGTTCCAGAGGATGGGAGAGGCTCTGGAAAAGCCTTGCAGGCAATTATTGGAGGAGGTGATGAGGGAGCTGGAGAGCAGGACACATACATGTGTGTGTGATAAGAGACAATCTGTAAAGAAAAAAAATGCTTGTCAGAATAGCTAGCAAAGCAGAAGCTGTTTCCCTTTAGACACTCAGGGGTTGTTTTAATAAAGGCAGATAGGCTGCACACCAATTTATTTTTAGGTTTTTACATTTTATGGGCTTTTACTTGCTATCTTTCTCTTTTTCTATCTCTCTCTCTATATAGATACCCCCCCCCCCCACACACCCACCCACCACAACACACACATTTGGCGT